>NC_138548.1:151314850-151368622 GCF_964273705.1 Natrix helvetica | reverse complement strand
TGTTTTAAATGGCTAAAAACAAATATAATTCTTGTCATAGTTTTATTCTGAAAAGAAAATAGTAGGAGATTCCCCCCAACATAAAAGTACTAGTTTTACTTCTTAAGCAGGAGTTGCAGTTGGCCAACGTTTTAAGGCATTCCATGAGTTACAGGCAGGGGTGGGATTCAGCCGGTTTGGACCAGTTCGGGTGAACTGGTAGTTCTGGTGAACATTTGACCTGGATCTGCGCTTTCCTATCTTCTATTTCCCTATTTTTTAGCTCAGCTGATTTGCATGGCACAGCAGATTGCCAAGCATCAGCTATTTTACTCACAGGTGCTGACATAGAAGGTACGTTTTGAAGCTTAAAAAGGTCATCTTTTGATTGCTGCATGCGTGCGCAAAGCGTGCACTCACCGAACCAGTTGTTAAACTGGTTGCATCCCACTGCTGGTTACAGGAGTGAGTTGGAGAGGGATTGAGGAATTAAATCAAATGCTTGTTTGTTTGTTTTGCCATTAGCTAAAAGCAGCTTGGATGCATTGAATTACTGTCTGGGTACAAATGATCTAAAAATAAGGAAATATGAACAATTGATAATCTGGTAATCTCAGGCAGTAATGAGAGTATTGAACATGCCATCAAGAAAGTACGGTCTGTAGCTAATGAGAAATCTTACCTGCCACGCATGAGAAAAAGGTCCTCCCAAGATCTTTTCTCTTTTGGAAGGCATTCCAAAAGATTGTTTTGAAATGCAATGAAACCTATTGAGATTTTGTTTTTAATATTAATAATTTAATATTAAAATAAATGGAAAAGATTAACTCTTCAGAAAGGGATGATTAATGGAGAAAATAGATTAACGGTGACTTCCAGTTTTTATTTTATATTTATATTGCAACAGTTTTGAGATATTTTATTCTAGCTTGAACTAGAGAGGACCCACTGGCATAACCAAATTAGTGGCTGAAATTGAAATGAAGTCTCTAGCTGCCTTTTCTATGCTGATACTCTCCAGATTGTGTTCAACTAAAACAATGTAATTCCCAAACATGAATGTGAATTATGAGACTTGCCATCTAACACGTCTGGAGATCCCAGGTTAGGGAAAGAAGTTGTATATTGAATCCAAACATGCTTTTCCCATAAATCAGTATTAACATTTGAAGGGCATTTACTTACTTTTTTAGAAATTATATTTGGAATTGCAGCCTAATGCTGGTATACAGTGATTTCCAATTTTCTTCTAGAGAGTGACCACACATCATACCAAACCATTATTTGCTTAATAGGATACCAACTTGAATAAATTGACCTGGTTTACATAATATATTAAGGTACAAAGCATATTCTACAAATAGCAACAGGGTTCAGACAATACACTGAGGCAAATCCAAGTAAACTGTATTAATACTTAGTATGAATGGTGAGCCAGAAGAATCTGTACGCATTTTCCCCAAGAGTGTACAACAATACAAGTTTACATAAACTTAGTAAATATAGAGCAATGGGACTAGCAATTCTCTGCCATAGTTGATGCCTTTGTTCTGGAATGTTTAATAAGCTTCTGAGGATTTCCAAATTTTTCAAACAGAATCCAAAACCCTGCTCTAGTAGAAACATTTTCATAGTATATTTAATGCAGTCAATTGATAAATGCTTCCTTGTTCTTCCTCCAATTAATCTGCAGGTTATCTCTGTATGATATTTCTCAAACATCTGGGTATACAAATATAGTATCTACATGGCCATTCCTTCCATTAAGCAGGACTTAGCTACATATCAGGAGGAGTGAATTTATCCACTTCCTTGATAGCTAGTGTCAAGGAAGTGGATATACAGATAGTCCTCGACTTACAACAGTTCACTTAGTGATCGTACAAAGTTATAACGGCACTGAAAAAAGTGACTTACGACCAATTTTCAGACGTATGATTGCTGCAGAATCCCCATGGTCACGAGATTTACATTCAGATGCTTGGCAACTGATTCACATTTATGATGGTTGTAATGATTGTGTGATTCCCAGGGTTGTGTGATTTTCTTTTGCAACTTTCTGACAAGCAAAGGCCGAGGGCTGACATCAATAGGAAAACTTAACATTCACTTAACAACCGGGTTACTAATTTAGCAACTGCACTGATTCACTTAACAAATATGGCAAAATTATTTTTCTGGAAGCTATAGAACCTGTATGTGTAATTATGACAAATGTGCAGTATCATGCAGGATACTTGGACAAGTAGCTTTAGGATTTCAACATATAAAACCAAATTTATATTTAAAACATATAAAACCAAAGACCAAATTTATTTGTTTGTTTGTTGGTTTGTTTGTATCCTGCCTTTATTATTTTTTCAAATAACACCAGGTGGCGAACATACCTAATACTCCTTCCTCCTTCTGTTTTCCCCAGACCAACAATCCTGTGAGGTGGGTTGGACTGAGAGTAACTGGCCCAAGTTCACCTAGCTGGCTTTCTGGCTAAGGTGGGATTTGAACTCACAGTCTCACCATTTCTAGCCTGGTGCCTTAACCATGAGACCAAACTGACCAAAGGTGCAAAAGCTACATTCGTCATGGTAAAATTCTATATTCTAACATAAGTAAAATTTTCCCCATTTTATTTGCACATTTATACAATTCATAGAAATATTATGACTGTTGCAAAAATATGTGCATTACTATTGAAGAAAACATATGACTAAATAACAGACGGTCTCTCTCTCTTCTCCCCCTTTTTTTTACCAAAGCTTATCTACCGCAACAGCTGTTGTAATTATTTGCATCATAAATAGCAAGTATATAAAGTTGTACCTTCCTGGAGAAGATAACTTATAAGAAATTTATAATTGGAACTGTTCTCCAATTAAATAATTCTAATTCTTCAACCACCTGCCTTTGAAGAGATTAACTGATCAATTGACTACATGTGAATAATAAATGTGCAAGTTATTTAAATGTCAGCATAGTTCCTTGTTAAGTTATTAACCGCTCTGGCTCAATTTAGGATTTCTGCCTAAATGACAAACAAGATCATCTACAGTTCAGTCAACAGAAAGCTATCACTTATTGTTGGAAGGAAATGAAATGACAATTGTTAATTAGTTCTTTCTAATTCTTTGTTACATTGATGAGGCAGCCAGCACTGAAAAAAATTCAGAACCAGCCAACCTCACCTATGTAAATTGACATTGCATTGATTAAAAAATGCAGACTTCCAGTTAATAATCATCTGCTAGAGAGCATCAATCAATTTGACAGTCTCCCTTTCATATAAGCCAGGGATTCCTGGCTACAACTCCCACTGAGTAAACTGAGAGTGATTTACTGAAATTATGATGATGATGATATTCGTCCATCATATTCGAATAGAACCTTAACATCTGGGATGTCAAGAGTTGCTCGTGAACTGGATTAAAGTGAGGGAGAGGTGCTCAGTCAGCCTCACTCTCTCTTCCCAGATCCCATCTTGTTCCATTAACAGGACAAGAGTTGAGACAGTTGGAGATGGGCTGAGTGCAGTGGTTGACCAGGGCATCTTTGGTGTCTTGCTGTGCTCTTAGCGTACCACATTGCTTGCAGAGACCACCTTCATGACCATTGTCCTATTTTAGTAGGTTTCATCTGCTCAATCTGCTGGAATCTGTGTTCACATGCTTGGGACAGACAAGTCCCTATCTCACGGAAGGTCAATGACCCAATGGCTACTCTCAACCTGGCTTGGCCAGCCTGTTGAAGCTGTTACCTGGGGTGTGGCTGCTGTGCATGCTACAGCTACTAGGAGCCACAGGTGAGAGCTGAGTGACAGGTGGGGATCAAAGGTGGACGACCAGCCCCAAAAGCTGCCCTAAAATGAGCTGCTCTAAAAGGACATGGCATGCCCCTACACCAGAAGTGTCACCCCTCCCTGAATATCCCATACACCCTACTGAAATTATACTATCTAGTCCCTTTCGGGAGAGGGGGCGGTATATAAACGCTAATAATAATAAATAAATAAAATACTATCTAGAGAGCACCTGGCTTGAACCTTAACCCTGACATAAGCATTCCAAGTTATCAGGACTTTGCAAAACAATTTGGATGACTGAATATATCTTATAGGCATGCGGGTAGAAATAAGAATAAGATATTATTCTTTACTAGTAATGGAGATTTTGGTGGTAGTAACCACTCTCTTCATATTTCTTACTTATTAATGAATCCAAGCAATGTCCATTCAGTTCTTGCTGATGTAATAGGTTACCTTTAACTGTACCTCCTGGGTGCTGTTCTTTTGTTTTATTGCATTTTAGTTCCTGTGTTTATCTATCAGCATTAGCTGGATCCTGAGGCCAAACAATATCGTTAAAATCGCTATATTTCCTTTCTTCAGAGAAACAGAACATCTGGAATTCTAGAATACACACAAGGAAAAAAAATAGACATTTGCAAAATTTTGCAAAAACAAAACAAAACCCCCACACACATTATGAAGTGGGAAAGTATGAAACATCATCGTGATGTGCAAACAGGCATTTGCAAACAGAGCTTAACCGTTCAGTACATTCAAGACAGAAATTGCATTGAGAAAAGAGCTTCAGCTTCAAACGTGCCAAGGGAACCCAGATGAAGTTAGTGAATAAAATGTGTTTTAATAATTAAATTGATCATGCTGTTAATTGATGTGGACTGTCAAATAAATAAGAGAAAGTTGATTCAAGAAAGGTGCTTTTTTAAAAAGGCAATTGAACTTAAGAAAGTCCAGTTGCCTTTAACAAAACAAAAACAAAAAAGCACCTTTAGGATAACCATGACCTGGATGACTGAGAATCTCCATTGACAACGATTCAAGAAAATATTGTTAACGTTTTAGAAAAGAAGCTTACATGAGTACAAAGAGTTTAATTTTATATTTTGCCTGAGAGAGAATGAAACTAGGAATGTTTGCTGGATGTGAAAAGTAAGAATTTAGTCATTTAAAATACATTTTATGTTGTACTGCAATTGTATATTTCATGATAATAGCCCATCATACCCCCTTCTTCTGGTCTGATGCCCATAGAAAATATTTGTATGTAATCAATCTTGCCAACCCTTGCCAACAGTGTCTATATGTTTATGTAAGTGCCACTGGATGTACAAGACATGTAGTATTCTATATATGGAGAACGAAATCTGTTTGCAGTATTCTGCCAAGGGCAGTTTCTGAGATCAAGTAGTCTGGATAAATGGAAAAAAAAGAGGAGGAGAAGAAAAAAGCATCACCATTCAAATATATCATTTGTTAAGGAACTATGTTAGCTAAACCTCATTATTTAGCTCATACTTATTGGAAGTAGTACACTATTGCTTTATTTAGTGGCAAATGTGGGTTAAGAAAAATGATAAGAAAACCACTCTTTATTTATTGGTGCAGCAGAGTAAGGTATCTCTTCATAGAATCTCTCCTGTGAAATATCTGGCATTTATCCTTCAAGGTTACTTCCAAAGTTCTTGTGCAAAATGAATTCTTTATCATTTTATTTGCTCTTCCCAATAGCCTTTCTGTAGAATTGGCTTTTGATCCTCACCTTTCAAATTACACAAATTAGTCGATAGTGATTCCCTCTGCATGTCCTGTAGCAGACAGATTAATCTTATAACAGAACAAATGGAAAGTAAGCATAGGGTAATAGGAGGTGCAAGCTGCATGGAACAGAGTGAAAATAATTACACTACAGTGTCACGGAAATCTGTAGACGTATGCTATTGGAAAATATTTTTAAAATGTTTTGGTGGAATGATAAGTGAAAGAGGCTGTGAATGAGGATTATAACCATCTAACAAAAGGGTTGCTGAAAAAATAGGGATGAAATATGTTGTAATATACAGGTAAGTTTTAAAAAATAAGAGTCAAAGAGAGCAAGAATCAAATATCATTAAAAGAGGCAGAGAAAACGCAGAACAGTTTTTATGGAAATAATTGTTTGAGAAGTAGTGAAGAGAGCTATAATGTGGCTGTTTGATTTGTTTGATATATGAGTTTACTTGATTGTTGTAAGAAAACTGTCATTGTTCTCTTACACAAAAGAAAGGTTGCATATTGTATATTTGTTGATTCACAGAAAGGTATGATAGCATGAATAGTGAACAGTGTGGTGGCTAGTGGTGAAGATGCTAGCCTCCCACTGGGAAGGTTGAGAGTTTGATCTTAGATAGCGGCAGATGTTTCTCTCTCAGGGAGCAAAGAGAAAATATCTGCTGTGAGCCCCACATCGGTGTCAGGAAGGGCATCAGGCCGGTAAATGCCCAGCTCCACCCAGTCATCCTGATCCCACCCAAATCAAGAGATTGCAGGATTGTAAAAAGAAAAAAAAAGATAGCACGAATAGCCTTGAATTATGGATTGTAAATATGAAATTGAAGGTTGGTTACAGGATGTGAAAAAAACTGTTGGATGCCCACTTGGTTATACAAGGAAAGCTTGTAGTGATGGTAGAAGTATATTGGTTTGCTTAAGAGTATACTAGGAGAAAAATAATTGCCAGGTAAGTACAGTGAAAATGGATATTTAAGAAGTAGATAATGTAAAACAAGAGAAAGGGTAAAAAAATGAATGGAAAGCAAGAGTGGTGTGGTTAGAGATAGATTGTAAAGACGACTGGATCACAAAATATGTGAAGAAAGGCTAACTGGATCAAGAGGAACAGAAAAACAAAGCTGTGGCTGAATGAAGTTAGTAAAATATATCAGAATTGTGAATTCTAAAGAATAAAATGCAATGTGTGGAGCATTAAATCTTGTAAATATCTCAGAAGATTAAAAGATACAGAGAAATATATTGAAAACTCTAGGCTGGTATTTTTCAAACTTGGCAACTTTAAGATATATGGACTTCAACTCCCAGAATTCCCCAGCCAGATGACTCAGGAATTCTGGGAGTTGAAGTCCACAGATCTTAAAATTGCCAAGTTTGAAAAACACAACTATTAACTATTGTTCCTTTAAAAAAACTGTGCTGCTGTAGGTAAGTTGTGATGTAAACTAGCTTTAGCTACGTATATTTGCTTACTTCATCTTATGGCTTTAATTAGTTTGTTTTACAATTTCTTACTTCCTTTCTGCACTTTGCATAGCATTCTTTATCCCGAATTAGAATAGGTGACAAATATGTATGCAAATTGCATACATATAGTTGACAAGTGAAGGTGAAAAAAAAGAGCTTTCTATTGATCGGAGAAGGAGATACAAGAAATTATTCCCTAGAGAGCAATATAAGATATTTAAAGGGAGGGGGCAATCTTAATTCCCAGTCTTTGTCCTTCAGCAGGAGGACTATCTATATCTTTCAATCCTACATAATGACAGTTAATATGATTTATGCTTCCAATGCTCTCTTGACAAAGAAAATAGCCTCAACAATACCTTTTAAGAAATGAAGGTCATTCTTCTCCCGCCTTCTCTTCCATTTTTTGGGTGCAAAATTGCAGTGAGCCACAGCCATGGCCTCCCCGAATGCCACAAGCAGATTCTTAGTATGCGTTCCATCATTAATCCCTACTCCAGGAGGTAATATGTCTCAAGCCATATTATTTCTTAATGATGCATGACTTGATGTATCATCTTTAACGTGCAGTTCACGGGAGAGTTTTCGTACACATAATAAAAGTACTTCTTCCTCTCCCCTCGACCTGACAATTTCATCCATGTAAAAACAAGCACGGGATTTTATAAAATGAAAAGCAAATTGGGTTTTAATAGCGTGGAGTGAAAACAACATGGGATGGAGAAATTCAAATTGTGAGCTCATAAAAGAAGATATTTAACTCTTTGGGGTTTAGCTCCCACCCATGTTTTTTTATATATATCAATTTATGAGCAGGTTACTACTCATCATAGGAAATAAATTGTGACCAGGTGCTGCTAAGACACAACTCAGAGACTTCTCCCTTCTAAAGCTTATTTAATTTATTTAAATTTTTTATGGCTGTCCTGTAATAGACGCTAGTAAAAATCAATTTAAATGTGATATTCCTTTCAGAAGTGAATCTGGCTTCCCCATTGACTTTGCTTAGAAGGTCACAAAAGATTATCACATAACCTTGGAGCACAGCAATGGTCATCAGTATGAACCAGTTGCCAAGCATCTGAATTTTGATCACATGATCATGGAGAAAACAGTCATAAGTCACTTTTTTCAGTGTTGTTGCAATTTTGAATGGTCACTAAATGAACCACTGTAAGTCAAGGACTACCTATATAAATATAAGGATGACACCTGATGATGCCGTAAGGAAGGAGAAGTAAGCTATCTTGACCTCCCTTATCTCCATGATATAGGCCAACTATATGTATGAACCCATGCTTGGTCAGATTTGCTTGCCATCTTCTTGTTCCAGTGTGGTGTTTCATTTCCTGGAGTCGATCTCATAAAGGCAAAGCACCCCTGGGATTGGCTACCAGGAAGAGCCTGCTAATATTTTCCAGGGACCACCCTGTTTCATGCTGCCAGTTATGCAGCAGCCCTTGGAGATACTCCATGCCAGAAAGATAAGAACTGCTCCAAATACCCTTTGGAATTGAAATGGATCTTGTTAAGATCCTCCAAGGATGGTAAATTCAGGAAACCAGAATTGCTTGAATTTCTGGGTTGATCTTTATTACTAGTAGAGTAATGTTACAGAATCTCAGAATGTTACAGAACAGACTTGGAAGGGACCTTGGTGGGATCCTGCCGATTTAACAATCGGTTCGGTGATTGTGTGCTTTGCACTATGTGCAAATCTTCACTTCTGTGTTTTTTGGGGGAGAATAACACAGCTGAGGTGTGGCAATCCACTCTGCTGCATGAATCAGCTGAGAAGATAAAGGTAGGAAAATAGCATGAATGGGCAGGTGGGCCCATCTGATTGTTGGAGTGAACCGGTTTGCTCCCAGCTGATCGTAATAGCTACCAGTTCGCCCAAACCGGTCCAAATAGGTAGAATGCCACTCCTGCTTGTAGGTCATCTAGTCCAACCCCTTGCTCAAGCAGGAGATCCTATACCATTTCTGACAAAATAATGGCAGTCCAATCTCTTCTCGAAAGTCTCAAGTGATGAAGCTCCCACAACTTCCACAGGCAAGCTGTTCCATTGGTTGATTGTTCTCACTGTCAGAAAATTTCTCCTTATTTCAAGTTTAAATCTCTCCTTGGTCAGTTTCTATCCATTATTCCTTGTCTGGACTTCAGGTGCTTTGGAAAATAGCTTGACGCCTTCCTCTCTGTGGTAGCCCCTCAAATATTGGAACCATGTTTCTCCTGATCCTTCTCTTCACTAGACCACTAATATAAACTGGGACCAGGGAACAGAGCCAGTGGTTTCCATGAATTCCCAAGCTTTACTGGAATCAGTCCCTAGGGAAGGAAAGCTGAAATCTCTAGCTACCACTAAATATAAGTAGCTGCTGGTGCAATAACAAATAACCCAGTGGAAAACATTAGTGGTAGCTTCCATTCCACAATTTCATTTCACTATTTCATTTTAAGTGTAGCTTTTAGGTTTCAGTATATTCAGCGCGTGTGAACGCATTTGTTTTCCATTGGAAAGTGCTTTTTTAATGCAGTACAGTCATGTGAAAAAGAAAGTACACCGCTTTGAGTTCTATTTTTAAGAACTGCTAGGGACTAGACATTTTTTTTACTATGTCCTGATACATAAAATGATAGAATTCAAAGAGGGTATACTTACTTTTTCACATGGGTATAAATGCCACATACAGGTGAAACTCGAAAAATTAGAATAGCGTGCAAAAGTTCATTAATTTCAGTAATGCAACTTAAAAGGTGAAACTAATATATGAGATAGACTCATTACATGCAAAGCAGGATAGTTCAAGCCGTGATTTGTCATAATTGTGATGATTATGGCGTACAGCTTATGAAAACCCCAAATCCACCATATCAGAAAATTAGAATATTAAATGCAATCAATAAAACAAGGATTGTACATAGAACAATATCGGACCTCTGAAAAGTATAAGCATGCATATGTACTCAGTACTTGGTTTGGGCCCCTTTTGCAGCAATTAGTGCCTCAATGCAGTGTGGCATGGAAGCCATCAGCCTGTGGCACTGCTGAGGTGTTATGAAAGACCAGGATGCTTCAATAGCGGCCTTCAGCTCTTCTACATTGTCCGGTCTCATGTCTCTCATCTTTCTCTTGGCAATGCCCCATAGATTCTCTATGGGGTTGAGGTCAGGCAAGTTTGCTGGCCAATCAAGCACAGTAATCTCACGGTCATTGAACCAGGTTTTGGTGCTTTTGGCAATGTGGGCAGGTGCCAAATCCCGCTGGAAAATGAAGCCAGCATCCCCATAAAGCTTGTCTGCGGAAGGAGGCATGAAGTGCTCCAAAATCTCCTGGTAGACGGCTGTGTTGACCCTGGACTTAATGAAGCACAGTGGACCAACACCAGCAGGTGACATGACTCCCCAAATCAACACAGACTGTGGAAACTTCACACTGGACTTCAAGCATCTTGCAGTGTGTGCCTCTCCATTCTTCCTCCATACTCTGGGTCCTTCATTTCCAAATGAGATGCAAAAGTTGCTCTCATCAGAAAAGAGGACTTTGGACCACTGAGCAACAGGCCAGGTCTGTTTTTCTTTAGCCCAGTTAAGATGCTTCTGATGTTGTTTGTTGTTTAGGAGTGGCTTGACAAGAGGAATACGACATTTGAAGCCCATGTCCAGGATCCGTCTGTGTGTGGTGGCTCTTGATGCACTGACTCCAGCCTCAGTCCACTCCTTGTGAAAGTCCCCAACACTTTTGAATGGCCTTTTCCTGACAATCCCAGGCTGCGGTCAACCCTGCTGCTTGTGCACCTTTTTCTTCCACACTTTTCCCTTCCACATAACTTTCTATTAATGTGCTTTGATACAGCACTTTGGGAACATCCAATTCTTTTGCAATTACCTTTTGAGGCTTTCCCTCCTTATGGAGGGTGTCAATGATGGTTTTCTGCATAACTGTCAGGTCAGCAGTCTTTCCTATGATTGTGATTCCTACTGAACCAGACTGAGAGACCATTTAAAGGGTCAGGAACCCTTTGCAGGTGTTATGGCTTAATTAGTTGATTAGAGTGGGACACTTTGAGCCTAGAATATTGCACCTTTTCACAATATTCTAATTTTCTGAGTGTGGATTTGGGGTTTTCATGAGCTATAAGCCATAATCATCACAATTATGACAAATCACGGCTTGAACTATCTTGCTTTGCATGTAATGAGTTTATCTCATACATTAGTTTCACTTTTTAAGTTGCATTACTGAAATAAATGAACTTTTGCACGATATTCTAATTTTTTGAGTTTCACCTGTACAGTATATGAAACCAAATACATTTGTAGAAATGACACAAAACAATGATGTGGGTGGAGAACATGAATAGTTAAAATGAGGTTAGAATGAGGAGATTGATATGTTCTATTCCAGTTCTATTTTGAATGACTTTGGAGGTCTTCTAGTCCAACCCGCCACCCCTGCTCATGTAGGAAATCCTATACCATTTCAGACAAGTGGATGTCCAGTCTCTTCTTAAAAACTCTCAGTGATGGAGCACCCACAACTTCTGAAGGTAAGCTGTTCCACTGGTTAATTGTCCTCGCTGTTAGGAGGTTTCGCCTTAATTCCAGGTTGCTTCCCTCCTTGATTAGTTTCCATCCATTGTTTCTTGTCCTGCCTTCGGATGCTTTGGAAAATAACTTGACCCCTTCTTCTTTGTGGCAGCCCCTCATATACTGGAGCACTGCTATCACGTCACCCTTAGTCCTTCTTTTCTCTAGACTAGACAAATCCAATTCCTGCAACCGTTCTTTATATGTTTTAACTGAGACAGAGAGAGGGGGGGGAGGGAGAGAAAGAAAGGGAGAGAGAGAACATATTAGGAAGACTATATGTACAGTATGTTCACTACTTTTGATTTTGGCCTCATTTGCTCCTTGATTTTGCCTCATGCATTATGTAGCCTCTAATGCTTTATCCCCAAGGAAATGTTGCCTTTGATGAGGAAAAAATCCCAACCCTTGACCTGGATAATCCAATTTATTCAATTTATCTTTCATCTTTTAAAAATGCATATTTAATCTATTGGTGTACCTTTGATATATTATATAGCCCAAGGTTTCTACAATGTCCTTTGGGAAAAAATCCATTGAACTCTAACACACTATAAGTTGGCTTTGCATTTCATTGTACCTGAAAATTTAGAACTGTTCTGGGTAAATGGATGCCATAATGGGCATTTGATGTGAAATAATGTGACTGGCTTTAAAGGAACTATTCTTCAACAAACAGCCTCTGCATCAAAGCAAATATTTTTTTTTTGCTTTTTAAATAACTAAACTAAAATCGAGTGGGTTGCAATTTGCATTTAAACTGCAATCCACTAGGTTTTAGTTTAGTCATTTAAAAAGCAAAATTTTTTTTTGCTTTGATATACATAAAATTCAACCAAATCTTCCTGGAGAAAGTTAACCTCACATAGACTACATCTCCACAATATAGACTTCTAAGTGGGATTTTGGAACTAGTTACAATAGTCATCCTCTTTAAAATTATCATTTTTTCCTCTGCCTGCCACAACATAAACCTAAGCAAGAGACTGCCGAAGAATCCCCAGTTCTAGGAGTTCTTCATTAACTGCATAATAATATTTGATCACTGACATTCTCAGACCATAGTAACCTTCCCCAATTTGGCATTTTCTCGATGTACTGGAACTAAAGGTAGTCCTTATTTACCAACTGCAATTGGGACTAAGTGGTTATAAAATGAAAAAAAAATGTGACCATGTCCAACTTTCAACGTGTGAAGGTATTGAGATTTAAGAGCTGACCATCTGTAAAGCTGATGCAACTGTAAAGCTGATGAAATGTAAGGCTGATGTAATGAAGATGAATTAGCATTAGTATAGCCAGTTGAAGACTATGAAGGGGTCCACAAAAGTCTTTACCACTTTAGGAGGTGTTTATATAAGGCAGCCAGGAGAAGGTGTATTTCTCTCTCCTTGTGTCCAGTATCCACTGCTAAGTTCTCCGTATAGAGTTAAGAAGAAGATTGATTACTTAACAGGTATTTGCTATCAGGTATATTTCTATATATGTTGTATATAAACCACTGTTAAATGTCTAAGTCTTTGTGTGCTGTGTTTTGCTCCTGGGTTGTCTCCTAATAGTAGTCACTCTGCAAACGCTCTGACACAATGGCAGTTTGTCAGTTCTGGCTGACAAACTTACATCATGTGACCACAGCTAGCGATTTCCTTCTGGCTTCCCCATTGACTTTGCTTGTCAAAAGTTGGCTATAAAGTTCACAAATGATGATCATGTCATATTGATTAGATCAGAGTCTGAGACTTCTAGATAATGTTTTTTTTGTTTTTTTGTTTTTAGCATACTAAGATTTAGCATTGGGAGTAAGGTGAAACTGGTTGGTAGTTTATAGAAAGGTTCCTGACCCTCTAATTCATTACCTTGTCTCAGCTGGTTTGAGTTGGTGGCTCTTACAGTCAGACACATTCATTCAATTGCAGTTATAAGTGTAAAACTCAGAATAATGCAGTTTAGCATAAAAACTGCCTGTTTCTTTAAAAAATAATAATTAAATTAAAACATTAAAATTATGTTTTCCATGTTATTATTCCCTTGATCATAAAAGCAGTGTTCACAAAGATGAGCAGTTTTGTTTAGTCCTGTATAAAATAGTATAAAATGTAGACCAGTCCATAGAAAATTCTTGGTGACTGTTATATGATACTTCAAGCAGCTTAAATATTGATAACATAATCATGCCCTGTGCAAAAGCTTTTGACGCTGGTGTGAACATGTAAGCCTCATGCCAGCATTCGTTTACTGAGACATGTTATAATATGCAGTGACAATGTTTAATTGTCTGCTTGCTGACCTCAATATTTTCACTTTGCACTGAAACATTCAGTGCTGTCACAGACAGTTTTTGCTGTAGTTATAAAAAACATGAATTAAACATTGGATTTGACTAATGTGCTTTGGTAAAGAATTGATAAAGATTTGAAACATGATCAAGAAAGCCTACTGCTGCCCATGGAGAGAACAGTTAATTTAAACAGTTGAAGCATGGCAAAAGATGATTCAAGAATGCATAGATAGGAAGACTATTTACTGAAATGTCACAGATGATTGCAGCACATTATGTTCCTTGTATGTCGTTGAACTCCCACCCACTGGTGGTATTCAGTTCAAAATGAATTTTCATATTACAGTGTGTGTAAGTACAAATTTTCCCTCTTTTTTTCAAATTAGAAGGCAACCACCCCAACATATACTTTTTTGTTTTGTTTTTTCCTATTTCTCTGAAATGCACAACTGCACCCATAAAAGAGGATTTTTTCCTGGAGAAAAAAAAAAAGCTGAATCTTTAGAAGGAGAGAAACATTTAAAAGAGAGCATTGAAGGACATGGATGAGTATTTTGCTACAGTCATTGATCAGTATGGAAAAGAAATAAACTTACAATATAATGTCATAACCATCCGTACGTATTAGAGCCCTAATCCTAAACCATACGTATATAGATAAGTGAGTAAGTAAATAAATTTAACATACAATCTATATTGTAGACATAGAACTCTTAAAACATAAAAAGCTCAGCTAAATAACTAAACCTATAAAACATAATATCTATGAAAATGTCAGCTTTGTCATTATCTTACAAATCTGTCAGTCACAGTTAAATAGATCAGAAGAAACAAGGAAAAAACAGTTAACAGTTTCGTGACGTATAATTTTAGAATAGTAAAATAAGTTAAAATGTAAATGTTGCCTTTCTAAGTTTCTGGTGTATTTTGTCCATAAGGCACTTGCGCCTTTTTGTATGGCCCAGGAGCAAAATTTTGTGATTTGTTCTGAAATATCAGGAATTGTATTCTTTACTAGTAAATGGAAGTGAGATTTAGTGGTTTGTCCTTTAAATCTTTCAATAATTGGGGTTAGCCTTTGGCATTTGGCTTACTCATAAAGATTATACATTAAAAAAATATGAGCCATCAGTTCTATTGTCCCCTTTTTACGTGGACAGATTCTGTCCAAAAACGGAACCTTCTTGCAGAGGTGGTATTTAGCAGATTCTGGCCAGTTCTGGAAAACCGGTAGTGGAAATTTAGTTCAGAGAACTGGTAAATACCACCCCTGGCTGGCCCCGCCCCCATCTATTCTCTGCCTCCCGGGTCCCAGCTGATTGGAGGAAATGGGGATTTTGCAGTAACCTTTCCCTGGATTGGGGTGGGAATGGAGATTTTACAGTATCCTTCCCATGCCACACCCACCAAGCCACAGCTACAGAACTGGTACTAAAAATTTTGAATCCTACCATTGCCTTCTTGCATTTGAAAACTGCAGAAAGGGAAACATTAATGCATGTCCATGAAAAGATCCATGTGTGTTTGTGAAAGGCTAGATTACTTAATTATCTCACTGGGGCCCTGTTTGGAGCCATCCACCAAAGAACATTAACGTTAACATTAAGCCCACTGTTCCCAAAGTTCCATGTCAGTGATCTTCATGGCATCTTCATAATGCAATTGACTTAAGAGTTCAGATGAAAATCCATAGAAAGTAATTTATCCTCACAAACTAAGTGCCAGTTATCAAATAATAGGAGTGGAAGTAATCTACTGAGATTCAATGGAACTCTGATTCAAGTTGTTAGTATTTTAGACCAGGCCTAGGTTTCAATGCTTGGCAATCCTGTTTCAAAATGGCATTAGTCACACATCTAGAAGTAACAATGGTGGCCAGAAATGATTGATAAATCTGTTCGTAGATGTACAATGTTGTGGACCATTAAATAGCCTCATCCCCAGATTGAATTTCCCTCCCTGATTTCTATAAAGTCTTAAAATAGATGGTATCCTTCTCTGTACTTTTGAGGCCGCATTTGAGCCTTTAATGTCCTGTTGCTTTGAAAGACAACCCTAAATAATGACCGGTCAATGTGTTCAAAATCTATGATCATTAATTGATTACACAGGCTTTTGTTTACTATTGGAAAAGATTAACATTTCATTTTTTAGGATGAGTGTTCAGGTACTCACTTTTATAAAATTATGCAAAGGTTTTTGGTGCTTCCATCATGCCAATTTGAACCTTTCAAAAGTTAACCAGATCACCTACACATAAAAGAATTGGAATTCTTCTGTCTGCTAGTTTGGGAGCATGAATATCCATGGAGGCTTCATGTAATAACCACAGCTAGGATTATATTTGCACAAAATTGGGAAAATGAAGATATCCCTATGGATGAGAATGTGATTGGGAAAATATTAGAATGTGCAGAAATGAATAGGTTAACACAAGAGGTGGGTTCCTACCAGTTTGGACTGGTTAGACTGAGTAGGCAGTAACTCGGCTTGCCACACCCCGAACCAGTTCTATCGGCGCCGCCATAAGCACCACCATCTTGTTTTTTGCTTCTGTGCATGCACAGTTTCTAAGTATTGTGCGTGCACGCATAGCCTGCATCATGTGTGCAGCACATCCCTGAACAAACCGGCAGTAGCAGCAGCCGGAACCCATCCCTAGTTAACATCAGAGCTGGGTTCCTACTGGTTTGGATCATGTTTTAACAAAGTTAAATAAGTTAAGAAAAGGTTTGTTATAGCATTAGGTATGGTATATATTAGTGTTAAGTTAAGAATAAATAAAATAGTAAATATGGCTGTAATCTGTAATTGCTATTGTATAAAATATTTGCAGAAAATATATGTACCCAGATGACACACTGTTTAATGGAAGATGTTTGAATTAAAATAAAATTAAAAATTTATATTAAAAAAAAAGAATATCCATGGAGTGGGGTGGAGTGTTTTTACTAGAGAATCTATATAAACCTTGAAAAACAGTGATGCGAATATACAACTGTACTTCATCCTCCCGAGAGTCTTAAGATAGTTAGAAAGGTCTCTCTGGTGACTGCATCTTCTTCTTAAACCTGTCTTCTCATTTAATTTGGGCACTAGAAGCAAGAGGCAGTTGTCTATCAAGAGGTTGTTTAAAATTGCCCATAATCTGTTCCTTGAGATAGAGTCAAATGCTGCTCAAAAATCAATGGATGCAGAATATAGTTAGAAATGTAATTGCATTTTGTATGTTTTAGAGATTGTAAAACTGGGCAGTGATCAATTGTTGATCTGTCTGTCTGGAAGCCTACTTGTTCAGGGTCAATAAAATTCTCCTCAATAGCCCATGTGGTTAATTTATTATATACATACTTTGTAAAAATATTGCCAATTATTCTTAGAAGATTAATTGATTTGCTATTGGCTGGGTTATTCCTATCCCCTTTTTGCACAGGAATATAACTGTAGATGTACAGAATATCAAAATATTGGCCAACTTCATTCATACTCACATAAAACAATGAGCCAAACAGTTTAGGTATCCTGAATGATTTCCCCTAAATCAGTTGATCACACAAGAGAAACAAAATCCTGAACTTGAATTAGGATTGATTTGAAATATAACATATGTTTCTATTAACTAGAAACATTGATCATAGTGAAACCAGTCGGTGTATAGGAAAATGGTCAAACTACCAAATGGCAGAGAGGAATCTTTTTCTAAAATAAGATGTAATTAAAAAGGATGTGTAAAGATGAAGAAAAGAGGTTCTTTTTTTCCCAGAGAGCTTTTAGAAATTACTTTAAAACAATTTGATAGAAGTGCATGTGAACCTGAGCTCTTTTCTAAATGCAATTAAATGCCTAAAGTAAAAATCCATTCCTTTGAGGTTAGAAAACTGAGAACCCAGATTGTTGAGGGCAACATGCTGACTCTGTAAACCACTCAGAGAATGCTGTAAAGCACTATGGAGCATTATATACTGTAAATCTAAGTGCTTTTGTATTGCTATTGTTTTACACCTAAAGACAGAATCTTGCCAAATTGAAGCATATACATTGGGAACTATGAAGGATGGGCTGTCTTCACCCTCTTTCTCTCACTGAAACTATCTGAACTGAGTTGCCTTTTACTCCTCCTTCACCCCCTCCGTCTAGGGAATCCAGCCCGCTACATTCCATCACATCAACTCCCAATGTATATAAATTGCCATCAAGTGGCATCAAATACCCCCCCATAAATGGTTAATTTTGCTTTTAAAATCCATGTAGACCATTGTATCATTGTGATTTTGTAAATTGTCTGTTAGAAATAATCCAAATATTGGTAAGGTCTTGAGAACAGTAATGTGATTCTCAAGATACTAGAGGCAAGGCCAGAGGTGGTATTCAGTAGGTTCTGACCAGTTCTGGAGAATCAGTAGTGGAAATTTTGAGTAATTCAGAAAACCAGTAAATGCCGCCTCTGACTGGCCCCGGCCCCATCTATTCTCTGCCTCCCGAATCCGAGCTGATCGGGAGGAAATGGGAATTTTGCAGTATCCTTTCCCTGACATGCCCACCAAGCCACGCCCACCAAGCCACACGCACAGAATTAGTCGTAAACATTTTTGAATCCCACCACTGGGCAAGGCAACTTCCTCAGAAAATTGAAATCCTGAAATAATGAAACAAATGATGAGAAACAACTATTTTGGTAATTATTAAAATGATCAGCACTCCAAAGTGCAAGTACAAAGACCCACAGGGTTTCTGCAAAGTTCAGTCCTGTCCCGCTTCCCTCACGCTGAATGTTTGCATTTGCAAAAGCCGACTGCTAAACATTGCATTGGATTATTTAAAAACAAAACAAACACGTTTCATGAAGACTTTTGAGCCTTCTTATCACAAAATGTTGAAAAAACATAACAGTCATTAGATTAGAGGTGTTCAAGAAATGCAACACCCATGCAAAAATCAGTACACTTAAGAGTACTATGCCCAATATTAATCATCACATTTCAAAAGTGATGTTATAGTAGAGTAAGAGAAGACGTATAGAATGGCAGCCCAAATGATAAATGGCTCAGCAATTCCCTCATTAGGAGAACAATTAAGGTCTGGGACTTTTTAATTTTGAAACAGGGAAGAAAGAGGCTCCTGACAAAGATGTATAGGCTTATATATGTAGAATATGTAACTAAAAGATTTAGTTAGCAGAACTGAATAGTGGCAGATGTGAATCAGAAAAAAGTATTTATTCCCACGTGGGAATATGCTACCTTCAAGCCCAGTGATACCGGTAGTTAACACAGATGTTTTTAAAAGGGAAGCAAATTAATGGAGAATAAGGTTTTGAAAGTCTACTAGACGTTTAGAGGGTTTTCCAAGCCTGCTAAAGTTACTCTCACCCTTCCAATATGTTTCTCTCGAACAAATGATTGGCTTCTGTAGAATTAGAATGCTGGCCAGATAGCCACCAAAATCTTTAAAAAGAAACAATATGTTCACAGAGTATATGAATATATTTGATTCCTGAACATGATGGTTTGATGCTCTCAAAATGTATACATAGGGGTGAAATTCAGCAGGTTCTGACAGGTTCTGCAGAACTGGTAGCAGAAATTTTGAGTAGTTCAGAGAACCAGCAAATACCACCTCTAGCTGGCCCCTGAGTGGGGTGGGAATGGGGATTTTGCAGTATCCTTCCCCTGCCACATCCACCAAGCCACAGAACCAGTAGTAAAAAAAAATGAATTTCACCACTAATACCTAGGAGTCAAAATTGGAGTTTCCTATAATCATCTTGTTGGCTTTACTGGACTAGATATATAAAATAAATAATAAAAGCTCTTCTTAAACCTCTTTATGGAAAATCTGAAAACACAGACAACTTGTATACACAAAAGATTTAAAAATAAAAAACACAACATTTTAAAACACCGAAACAGAAGAATTTCTAATGCATCAATTGCACTTCAGAAGCAAAGTCAGATTGTCATGCCTGGAAGCCATCTTTTGCATTCGGACTTCAGGCCTGCCACATTCAATGCTGTGGGAAAATGGGAGGGCAGATTATATAGAGTATGGGATATATATAGTTATAATAGCATTCCTTTCTCAGAGAATCAAGGACATATTGCCCTACACTTGGAGGGTTATGGTTGGGAGGCATCTCCAGTTGGGATGGTGCCTGATTGGGCCATGTGATGGACATGTGGGTGCTGGGCAGGGACTTGGACTTTCATTTGGGTGGGGAAGCTTTCAGATTCGTGTTTTCCCAGATGTGCCAATATGATATCTCTAATAAAATGGAACTTTGAGGAACTTCAAGCCTCGAAGACTTTTTTCGTTGGGGGTGTTATTTGGAACCCTGACACAGATACTCTGGAACTTCACTCCCTGGATAAATTCAAGGATAGCTTTGGAAGCATCCTAAGGAAAAAAAATAACTCCCCTTTAGGAAAACAAAGGAAAATATATATTTGCTTTAGCAAATAAATGTGTTGTGTCCTTTTGGTAACCTGTTTTTTTTTCAGTCATGAAAAATCATTATAGCTATAGTCATGTGGTCTATGGCTTGTTTTCAGCATTAAAATTGTATAGGCGATTCACAAGTTGTCATGGTAGAAAAGACCCTTTGAAAAAAAAAATCTCCCGAGGAGCTTCCACATGACAGCTACTTGGCAAATGAAAATAAATTGCCCTCTGCTATTGAATGGAATTATAATGAGGCAAAGCTGACATGGTGTAACACTGGAAAACCAAGAACCCTCTGTTAATAACCTAGAAGATGCTGAAAGTTTGTTTCAAAGCCTTACACGAGACAGATTTGAGAAACTGAGTACATAAAGGTTTAGGCTGACATCCTTTATGACAAATATGAGTAGACTTCAGGCTGGGAGAATTCATTTTTGATTGCACTGGTAACTGGAAATCCACTTCCTAGACCTAAATTGTGGCTCAGAAGTGAGACTGAGGCTAGATATAAAATAGTGCATCTCACATGAAGCCAATTGTCTTTTGTACCCACTCAGTCTCTTGGTGGGGAAATCTATATCTTAGCGTATATCAAGAATCCTATCAGTTTCAGACAGGCATGTGGAACTTCAATAGAGGGAAATATATATAGCACAGAATTGAATTGTGGAGTTGTTGGTGTGCTCTGAATTTGGTGGTTTACACATTGCTGAAAAAAGTCTCCCAATGGATGTTCACTCTCTATTCACTCTCTAGTTGGGGCAGCCCGGAGTTCTTTATCAACATCTGAAGGGCCAAATATTCCCCCCTATAAAAAGAGGGATGGCTTTCTGTTGTTTCCATTGTTAAATGATAAGAAATTGGAAATCTTAATTAATCTAATGTCAATTATTTGCAAAATTCTACAGTTAGATCCCAATCTGCCTATATCTAGCTGAAGACTGAAGTGTAATAGAATACATTGATGAAGATTCTCAGAGTTGTCTGGAAGTGGAGTCATGGCAACTGGACTTCTTGTTGGGTCAAAATGTTTGGCAAGTAGCTTCTTCAGTCTGAGCAAGTTGGTTAAAGTAAAGGTAAAGGTCACACATATGTGCTAGTCGTTCCTGACTCAAGGGAGCGGTGCTAATCTCCATTTCAAAGCCAAAGAGCCAGTGCTATCTGAAGATGTCTCTGTGGTCATATGGTCGGCATGACTAAACACCAAAGGTGCAAGGAATGCTGTTACCTTCCCACCAAAGTCGTACCTATTTTTCTACTTGCATTTTTACATGTTTTCGAACTGCTAGATTGGCAGAAGCTGGGACAAGTAATGAGAGCTCACTCCGTTACACGGCACTAGGTATTCAAATCTTCGAACTGCTGATCTTTCTGATTGACAAGCTCAGCGTCTTAGCCACTGAACCACCGTGTTCCTCAAGCAAGTTAGTTAGGGGAAACCCAAACATAACCTCCAGGAAGGTTTCATTTATCACCTAATCAGGATAGGCTCATTAAATGAGTAGGCAAAGAGGCGTTGGGATGTAGTAGAGAATTTGAGCATTTGGTACATACAGAAAGATAAAATTAAAGATGTGCAATTAAGTAGTGCTTTGATAATCAAAATTGATTTCGCTGTGTCTGCTGGCTAATAGTGAAATTTGCTACATTAGAATGGAAATTCCATGCCAGGCTGAATTAACACAACACAAATGTGTTTTAAAAAAGATAAGTGTTCTAATACTTCTGTGCTAAGTCTTCTGCATTCTGTATTTTGTGCTCCAAAATCTAAGTTTTTCAAACAGCCAAACATTTTAAGGTCTTACTGATTTCAACAGGCGAGTTAAGCAGTCTTAGAAATAAATCAAATGAATAGGAAGTTAAAAGAAAAGGACAGATTTTTCTCTGTGCCTATTTTTAAAACAATAACCTCTAAAAAAGCACAGAAACATTGTTAACTATCGATTTTAATTTTACCTGCGCATAATGTAGTGTAACTTCTGGCTCAAGCTGCAATCTCTTCAAATGGGATGTTTGATCTAATCAGATTGACCTAATCACAAGCAAGTATGAAATTCATCACCTATTAAGAACGTTTAGGATGGTGGCTTTAATTAAAATTGCAATATGGGATTTAGTTGATTGTAATATATACACACATAAATACACTGTAGGAGAACCTTGCCCAACCAGCTGCTTTCAAGATATATTGGTCTACAGACTAAAAGCTCTTAACCAGATTCACCTATAGTTCACCACACATGGATGTGTAGGTAAAAAAGGTTGACATGTTTTCCTTTAAGAACTGAGGAGAAATTTCCTGACAGAACAATTAATCAGTGGAACAGCTTGCCTCCAGAAGTTGTGAATGCCCCAACACTGGAAGTCTTTAAGAAGATGTTGGATAGCCATCTGTCTGAAACGGTATAGGGTTTCCTGCCTAGGCAGGGGGTTGGACTAGAAGGCCTCCAAGGTCCCTTCCAACTCTACTATTGTATTGTATTGTAAGTATTGTATGGTGGATATTGAATAAAATATACACACATCTACTTTTAAATTTGCCTTTAAAAGCTACAGGAGATCCATAGGGGCAGAAAGTCTCAGTGGTTTTTCTTTGATATATGGGAGAGTTATGGAGAGAAAAGGTCATTGGAAAGTAAGTGCATTAATCCTGCAAGTGGCTTAGTGTACTTAGATTCCATGGATGTTTTCACTAATAATATTTGGATATTGCTAAATTTTTGAGGGTTTGGACATTACAAAAATAGGATCAGGGGTTGTATATGACCTGCAGACTAAGGGTTGCATATTCCTGCCCTAATAGTTGAAGAGGATCGAAGGAACAAAATAAACAATCCTTTCCCATAATAAAACAATCTTATGGAGAGCTAGCTAGATTAATGAAAAGCATTGTTTTTCTCTATGTGATACCGTTAACTGAGAGACTTTGCCAAATGAAAATTTCTCCAGGAGGAAAAAAAAGGGGATCAAGGGGGGAAACAGTTATAGCCATATTGTAGGACAGTGATTCTCAACCTTGGTGACTCTTAAGATGTTGGCTGGGGAATTCTGGGAGTTGAAGTCCACACATCTTAAGAGTTGGAAAGAGATAAACCACATATGCCGTCACTTAGTGTTTTGTGACTTTTTCCACATTTGTGGAGCTGGGATGGGTGTGGCCTGTGGAGGATACATCCGGCCCACAGGCCATCAGTTTGACACCCCTGAAATAAACACTACAGAAGAGACACTCTTGCTCTTTTTACTGATCCTCCCTTACTGATTAAAGAGCTCTTATATGTTTTATATTTAATAGGAAAACTTTTAATGCCTAAGAGCAGCCATAAGGCGTTTTTCTGTAAACCAGTTACAAAGTCTTGTAAAAAAAAAAAAAAGAGAGAGCGTGACCTGAAATAGTTGGATGACTGCAGGATAAAATACACAATCGTGAACCTTTGTCATGGAAAGGTGAGTTCATGTTCAAAAGTCCAGAGTGGGACGTTTCTCATGTAATCTCATGTTCTACCTTCTGCTTTCACAATGTTGGGCAATTGCAGATTTGGGCATTGTTGTCATAGAGACTGTAATTTTGGCTCCCTAAAGAAGCACAAAACTTGTGCCGCATTCAGAACATTGTGGGTGAACTGCTTGAGTTCATTCAGGAAGAAATGGGGAAGGTTTGATTTTTTAAAAACTTCAATTGCGCGTATCTGTTATTAGAGCTCGAAACGGCTAAAATTAAGGACAGGATCATATTTACATTAAATTGAACACATTTTACTGAGATTTGCATTTTCTGAGAACCAAATAGAGACAAAGTATGCTACGTGCATGAGGCTGAGGACCAAATCTTATATCTATCTATCTATCTATCTATCTATCTATCTATCTATCATCTATCTATCTATCTATCTATCTATCTATCTATCTATCTATCTATCTATCTATCTATCTATCTATCTATCTATCTATCATCTATCTATCATCTATCTATCATTCTCTCTCTCTCTCTCTCTCTCTCTCTCTCTCTCTCTCTCTCTCTCTCTCTCTGTGTGTGTGTGTGTGTGTGTGTGTGTGTGTACTTCTGGAATGCCTCAAGCAATTTCAACCAAACTTGGTACACAGATGACTTACTCTCTGGAGAAAAATACCGCGAGGGTAAGACACCCCTCACACCCCTCAGAGTGTGTTCTGTTAAGATGGCTTCTACTGTACAGCGCAGTGGAGTCGCAATGGTAATGGCTTCACAGTACTCCACAAGGCGGTTCCCTCTGGTAAGTGGGAAAATCCAACATTAGAAATTATGTTTGGTCAGGGCATTTTCAACAAGGCTTTGACTATTCTTGAGGACAAATGGGTCAGCTAGCAGAACAACAAGGTGGTATCATTTTTCCTGATGCTTCTGGGGGCACAGGGAAAACATTTTAAACTAATTTAATTGTCACCAAAATCAGGGCTCAGGGAGAAGTTGCTCTTGTCATAGCCTCTTCAGGAATTGCGGCGACGTTAATGGAAGGAGGAAGGACAGCCCATTCCGCACTTACGTTGCCACTTGAAATCGCCATTCCTGTCTAATATAAAGAAGTAGGTAGTGGCATACAGAGAAGCACGGGCAGAGGCAGGAATTGAAATTCGATAAGAAGCGGGTACCATTCCAGGGAAGGATTTTGGTAATCTTAGAAGAAGTTGAGAAAGAGATCTATCTGCTCAAGATCCCTGGAGGATTGCAGGCCTCTCCACTCCAGTTCTCTGGAATAAATGGGAGAATGTGGTTTGAACTTATCACAGTGCCAGCAATCTGGCAACCGTGTCAGGTGCTGTAGAAATCTGAAAGCCAATAATAAACAGATTGTTTGGCTGCCAATAGCTGGCTCTCTGGGCAATCTTTGAAGGAATCTCAACACCCATTGATAACTGGATGGGCCAGATGTTCCTCCTTCTTCACCAGGTGGGCTGGTGAAAAGATCATTCTGAGTTATTGCTGATCTGGGCACAATGTTATACCAAGGCCTCACAACACTGAACCCAGTGGGCATCTCAATTGCCACATGGGGACACTTTTGTTTCACTGCTTCCTTCTCGGTTCCCTACTATTCCCTGCTTAGTGGCACAGCTGGTAAAATACTAGGTTAGATGTATTATTTAAGCAACCTAATATGCTTCTATATTTTCTGCATTTTAAGGGATTTGTTTATACGTTTTTCTATAAAGTTCCAAAAAAAAGAAATCCCCTCAGCGATGTACAATACATGCATAAAACAATAGCATAAAATGTACGCAACAGATATAAAAATAAATAAATAATAAATGAATGCAATAAAACATCCAAGATGCAGGATCGATGGAAATACCCCCCCCCCTAGAAACCATTTCAAACCAGTGCCAATAATTCATACTCAAATATTCTCAGGATTTTCAGACGCTGTTTCTACATTGTTTTTGGGGGTAGAAAGGAGCATCTTCTACTGAATCATATGGATTTGTGAACAGAATTATGTATATGGAAGGATTTGGGTATAATTCCTCAAAATGTTTTAGATTATGCAGGTAGTCCTTGACTCACAATCACAACTGAGGCAACATTTCTGTTGCTAAGTGGGAGATTTGTTAAGCGAGTTTTGCCCCATTTTATGACCTTCCTTGCCAGAGTTCTTAAGTGAATCATTGCAGTTCTTAAGTTTAATAGCATGGTTGTTAAGTGAATCTGGTTTCCCCATTGACTTTGCTTGTCAGAAGGTCGTAAAAGGGGATTACATGACCCAAGGACTCTGCACTTGTCATAAATGTGTGTCAATAACCAAGACTCAAATTTTGATTACATGACCATGGAGATACTGCAATAGTCATAGTAAGTATGAAAAAGGTCATGAATCACTTTTTTCAGTGCCGTTGTAACTTCGGTCACTAAATGAACTGTTGTAAGTCAAGGACTGCCTGTACACAAATGCTTTGGCAAGTGAGAGCAAATAAAGAGACCACACAGACCCAAGACAGACTTTAATGGAAAAGAGAAAAAGGTAGGCATAAAACTTTTATCATTCTCAAAATCTTGAAAGGCACTTACTCTGCACCGCAATTCTAAGCCTACCTCAGTGGTGGGTTTTTACTGGTTCGGACCGATTCTCCTGAACTGGTAGTTCTGCCATCAAGCAGAGACTGAACCGGTTCTCTGTTGCTTTGAAAGTGGGCGTGGCCGCCTGCCCCTGGTTTATACTTATCTTTATTTCAGCTTCTGAAGCCTAGTTGATCAGGGGTGGCAGATTAATTTGCTGCTCCTCAGCTGCTTTCCGAGCAAATTTCTTTCAAGTGTGCATGCACGCCCAGCGAACCGGTAGAAACGCCGGTAGGAACGCACCATTGGACTACCTCCATACTCTACTGTTGTCTTCACCTCTAACAGCTGAGAATTGAGAGACTTGGCTCATTATCATGATGACTCTTAATGTCCTAAGCTAGAAACCTCTCTCCAATATATGAGAATGTATCGACATAGCCGACCAACTGTTTAATGCACTGTACATTCATTTGCAGGCTACGCAACAAGAGGAAGAAGACAGATAGTTAGAAGAAAGCTCTTCCAGATGGCAGGACGGCAAAGTAGAGAGCACAAAAGGAATGGTAATTATGGGCTGGGGGGGGGGTTAGAATCGTTCAGAAAGATGGAAGAATGTTTGATTTTGCATAAGCACAGATGTACCATAAAGAGCAGGGCTATTACGGAACTTATGACTGAAAACAAAAAAGCTTTGTTTCCATCAAGAATCAGCAAAAGATAGAAATAAAGCCTGGGCACATTTGCCAGGCATTTTACAGATCCCTTCATGCTGCAGAAAATTCACCTGAGGACACAGCTGGAGAACATAGAGATGATTTGCAAATGCCGTTAATGAGATCTGTTGTGTTTCTAGATGGATGAATCAACCGAAGAAAGAAATAGAAAAGGGCAGTTTGGGAAAAGGGCACTAATGGAGACTTTACTCACCATTCCAGCAGATTTAAGATAGATGTGTTAAGGTAGAAATTATGTAAAACAAATTCCTTTGTTGTGGCGCCCGGTTATTACATATGACAATAGGAAAGAGCCAGTTCAGCCTAAAATATTTGCTACATAACATATCAGAGATAGAGAGAAAAGCAGCAAAAAACCCCAGAATAAATTAGGTCGTGAAAGGGTGCTCTGACCTAGGCTCCCCCCAAACCACAAAGCAGACTCCTTGTCCCGACAAAAAACACTTTTTATTAAGTTATTGTGAATTCCTCTCATTCACATCTAGCAAAGTCTTTCAAGGGTGAATTTACAGTCACAGACTTACCTGGCTTGAAGAGCTGCCAGGCCAGATATCTTCAAAACTTGGCAAGGAGCCTCAGAGAGTTATAAACCAATTAAGCGAATTAATTGTATCCTGCAAACTCCACTCCGCTCCTCTTTTCTTCCTATGGGAGGGGCCATTCAAAGTCCACCTGTGGTCTTACTCCCAAGGCGACCCTTGTTCCTTAGCTGTTCCCTTTGTCTGGCAACTCTGTGCATGTGCACACTGGGAACAGGCTCCAGTTGTTTGTCTGCCTCACTGATGTCTGACTCTGAAGGCAGCTGATAACTGTCAGACGGCCCTGGCCCCATCTCTGCCTCCAACGCAGAGCTCTCATCAGAGACTCTTCCAGACTCCAGGACTGGCCCATGTTCCTCCCCAACCTCCTCACTGTCAAATCTGCTGTCAGCTTCGCTGGCCATTGTTGGGCTACAATAAAGGGGCCACAGGCCCTTTTATCTAAACACGTATCAATAAGGCAATAGTAGAATTTACATAATGGATAAATTCTATCCATCTCAATAATTTGATAGGCTTCAGAAGATTGGTGCCACCTAATTGACAACATTCTACTGTTATATTTGTAAACTCATGACTATCCCAAATACAAGAAATGATAAGGCATGGGAAATAGGGACTGGATCTAGTTGCATAAATATTTTTTTACCTTTGAAAACAAACTTAAAAAATTATTATTTTTGCTATGTTCATTTCTTACTGGCAGAGATATGTTTCTCATTGGAGTAATCTCACTGTAGATCAAAGGAAGCTTGTTTTTCTGTCGTTGGTTCAAGAAGATTTGGGACATCTACATTGATTATTCCAAAAGTCACGTATAATCATATATGACTTTTGCCTGCATCTTGCAATCCGGATAGACATAAATTCCAGAGGCTTGTAGGTCCTGCAGATGAACCATTTCATTTAAAAGGGGCATCTCAGAGGAAGCAGAAGCCTCAGAATTGGAAACATTGAGTAAGAAACACTAAGTAAACTACTGAGAAGTCATCTGAAGAAAATAAACCTTTAGAGTTTTAAGAACTACTTCAGTATAGGCCATGGCCATTTCGGCACCACCCGTGTGGGCCAAGCAGTGTTGGGGAGGGAATCCAGGGGTTTCCAGCAGGTGAGGCGGTGGGAGGAGGCTCATGCTACAGGATGAGGTGAGGTGAGGCAATGCAGCAGGTAGGTTAGGATGCTGTGCACACGCCTGGGGACGGGGCCAAGGCAGTGCTGCGGATCTAAGGCTGGCCACGATCTGGCCCGGATGGCCACTAATAGATGGCCAACAGCAGATTAGCTGTTGCTGGGGCACTGTGGGCCAGTCCTTTGCTGTTTCCAGGATGGCCCCGTGGGCTGGATCTAACCACCTTGTGCGCCAGATCCGGCTCGTGGGCGTTGAGTTGGACATCCCTGGCATAGGCCATTCTCAACTTAGGATGATTTGTTCAGTAAAGGAAAGGACCTCTGAACCATGCTCAATGTTTCAGCACCTCCATGGTCACACAAACAAAACTCGGGTGCTTAGCAGTCCACCTGCACTTATGGCCTCAGGGGCACAGCATCTCCTTCTATCTATGTCCTTTTGGCTCCCAGCTGTCCTTGTGTTTCACCAGTCCAGGTGACCTTCCCCTGCTGCTGATGAGCTGTATGGACCTGCCTTTGTTTGGTGGTGGTGGTGGGGGGGTGAGAAGAAGCACACATTATCTTAAAGGGGTTGCATCCAAACACCTCTTGGTGCTAACCAGGAGCTCTTTGCAAAGTTTGGCAATGCTGGGGTTGGCCTTGTGCTGTGAAAAAGGGAAAAATGGGTGCTTTCATCTCCGCCCCCAGACCAAAGACAGCCCTATAAAGCCCAGAAGCAAATCACAATGGAGCATTTTGGTGTGTCCTGGTTCCTTTAAGTGGCTTTGTGCTTCCCCCCCACTATAGGTGGAGGAAATTGAAGGCAGTTCCTTGTATTACTGAAGCTTGGCAGGGACCAAGCCTAGAATGGCTTGAATAGTTGTAGATCCTTGCCTAACAATAGGTAATTTTTGCTACAGTAATGGGAATTACTGGGATTGCAGTCACTAAGTGATGCAGTCATGTGACATCTGGCTTTATAACTACACTACTAGGAAATAAAACAAGGGACAATACCTCCCATTTAAACTTCCAACTTTGATTTACTAATGAAATGTTTTAAAGGCATACTATTCTCCCATGAATTTTGCACTCATTGGCCATTTTGAAGAATATTTAAAGTTGAATGATTATATTCCTTATTGTTGGAAATGTTAACTGGAAATTGAAATGCTACATCACAACTTTTGTAATATTTCTTATTTAAAATAAATGAGATTATTTAAATGATTTTATACTTCTCCAAACATGAAGGATTTATACAGATATCGAGAATCGTCAACAATTATACAAATAATTGTTTTATAACTAGAAAGGTATGCTGCAATTTGCAGCATTGGATTGTTGACTTATGTTTTTTATAAAAAAATAATTCTAAGTTGTTCTTCTCTAGAGAGCACAGAAGTAATTTAAGCCATTTTGTCAAATGTGCTAAAGCTATTTCGTGTAGATTTATTCATTTCCAAGTGACATTCTTTTTTAAAAAAAAATCTCTATTGCTTTTTCATTTACACATTTGTTATTGTATTTTTACATTATCATCTTGTCAGATTAGATTAAGCTGTTCAGTAGTATGTAAATGTATTGTGCAATCAATATTATCCATCTCTATCTCTATCATCTATCTATCTGTTACCTATCATCATCATTTGCATTCAATTTTGGTTGTCGTGATGTAAAAAATATGTTGAGACTCTAGAAAGAGTGCAGAGAAGAGCAACAAAGATGATTAGGGGACTGGAGGCTAAAACATATGAAGAACGGTTGCAGAAACTGGGTATGTCTAGTTTAATGAAAAGAAGGATTAGGGGAGACATGAAACGATGTTCCAATATCTCAGGGGCTGCCACCAAGAAGAGGGAGTCAAGCTATTCTCCAAAGCACCGGAGGGCAGGACATGAAGCAATAGGTGGAAACTAATCAAGGAGAGAAGCAACTTAGAACTAAGGAGAAATTTCTTGACAGTTAGAACAGTTAATCAGTGGAACAACTTTCCTCCAGAAGTTGTGAATGCTCCAACACTGGAAGTTTTTAAGAAGATGTTGGTGTAGGGTTTCCTGCCTAAGCAGGGGGTTGGACTAGAAGACCTCAAAGGTCCCTTGCAACTCTGTTATTCTATTCTATTCTATTCTATTCTATTCTATTCTATTCTGTTCTGTTCTATTCTATTCTATTCTATTCTATTCTATTCTGTTGTTTAATAAAGCAAGGAAAAAACACTATTTTCTGTATTTCTGACCATAATCAACCATTTTACAGAACCTCTTTGGGCAGCATAGAAATCAAAGGAAGAACAGTGTGTCCTGCCTCACTCTTGGTATATATAGCCCTTCCTTCTCCTATTTTCTCCTTCAACCACAATTCTGTGAAGTAGCCTGGACTGAAAGCATATCCAGTCCAGTGTGATTTTGTGGGTGAGGATGGATTAGAAGCCAGGTCTCTCTGGTATCAGACCAGCACTTTGACCTTTATGCCTCAACTTATGCAGCAATTTACACCAAGATTTATAACTTATGCATAAAAATTTGCATATAATTTTATTATTTATTTATTTATTTATTTATTTATTTATTTATTTATTTATTTATTTATTTATCTATCTGTATCCCAGCTTTATTATTTTCCACAAATAACTCAATGTGGTGAACATATTATTGTGCAAGCATAAAAAACAATAAGCTAGTTCACTCTTCCCATAATCTTTCAGACCAATGCAGATTCAACCCAAATCATATGTTCAAATACTGCAGACAGAAGTACTCTGATCCGCGTAGCATTGCTTCCTCCACCGGCGCCAGTCCCTTCCCCCCCACTCCTTCAAGGTCTCCCACCAACCCAAAGCCCGATCCCCAGCTCCCTCGGGCAAGGCTTGAGCGGGGTGAATGGGAAAGCAACGAAAGGGGCTGCGCTTTCACCCCGCTCAAGCCTTGCCGCCTGCAGCCACCGCCCGCCCTCGCTGCCCCTTTCGTTGCTTTCCCGCCTGCCCTCGCTGCCCCTTTCGTTGCTTTCCCATTCAGGCGGCTGCACTTCCCATTCCCATTTCCCATTCAGGCGGCTTCCCATGCAGGCGGCAAGGCTTGAGCGGGGTGAAAGCGCAGCCCCTTTCGCTGCTTTCCCATTCAGGCGGCTGCGCTTTTGTGCCTTTGTCATCCAGCAGCGCCAACATTTCTGCCTCCGCCCTCCGCAGCTCCCAGGCGCTCTAGCGAGGCAGCCTAATCCTCGGTCGCTCGCCCGCCGGACTGCCTCGGCGCCATTCTGGCTACCTCCATCCGGGCGCGCCCGGGAGCTGCAGAGGGCGGAGGCAGAAATGTTGTCGGCGCTGCCAGATGACGAAGTGCCTTCGTCGTCCGGCAGCGCCGACATTTCTGCCTCCTCAGCTCCCGGCTGCGGCCGGACAGATGTATATTATATATATATATATATATATATATATATATATATATATATATATATATATATATGTGTGTGTGTGTGTGTGTGTGTGTGTGTGTGTGTGTGTGTGTGTCTGTGTGTGTCTGTGTGTGTGTGTGTCTGTGTGTGTGTGTCTGTGTGTGTATGTATGTATGTATGTATGTATGTATGTATGTATGTATGTATGTATTTGTGTTACAACCCTTGGTATGACTAAATATGGGAGGAAGGACACTACTCCCTCTTTCTGTCCTTCGGCTTATCACAAAGACCATGCAGGCAGAAAACCATATTTTTATTTTTACTGTTGCCTTTTTATATTTGTGTTGTAATTGTACTGATAAATAAAGTAAAATAGTTATATCCCGTATAACTATCGCCACCCCACCACCCTTACCCAGGGCCCGAGGCTGATGGAATGCACGGAAACCCGGTGGGCACATTTCCACTAGGGGTAAACCCCCCTCGTGACCCAACCAGGTCTCCGTTATCCCTGCAAGGTCCAGCTCCCCCTCCGAGATCAGCTCGTTAATGAGGGGGGCCTTGTTGGTCACGGACCTTGCATTGCAGAGCATCAGCCTCAGGCCCTGGCTCTGTAGTTCCCGACCACCTAGGCTGCGGGGGTTGGTACAAACGACCGGGCGTAGCCAGCAGCCACGGTCTCCCAACCGACCTTGCGATCTTTTCTTGTCCTCGCATCCCCCCCTCCCCGCGACCGTTGTAATAAAAACAACCCTCTACTGGAATAACTTGTTCCCTCTCCCCCCTCACCCCGGTCACTTCCTTCATAGACTCACCTGTTCGTCTGGCGTTGGCTTCCCTCCTGGCCTGGTTATCCCCCCTCCCTTTCCTAGAACCCCCTAAAAACATAATAAAACATTTTGATAAAAAGCCCCTCAGCTTCCTTTTCTTCCACCTCTCGGGGTTCACAAACCCGTCATCAAGGCTGGCCCTTGAAAGGGCCAAGGGCCATACCTGCGAGAGAGGGGCTTCTCGCAGGTGGAGCAAGTCTGACCTCGAGTAAATTGATTGAATAATAAAAGTCCCAATAGGGTAAGGTACTGATAAAACAAAGTTGATAGGTCATAGCCGGCAGGGCTAGGGTCTCAATGAAGGACCAGAGTCTTAAAGTCTAGATGGTAAATAATAGTAAGTAATGTCTGGATGGTAACTTCAGAGGAAGATGGTAAGTAATAGGTGGTAAATAGATAGTAAATAATGTCTAGATGGTAACTTCAGAGGGAGGGGGGGGGGAAATGGGGAAATCTGTTTGTGTTACAACCCCTGGTATGACCTAATATGGGAGGGAGCTCACTCCTCCCTCCTTCTGTCCTTTCGGCTCATCACAGAAAACCATCCAGGCAGAAACCCATATTTTTATTTTTAATGTTGCCTTTTTATATTTGTGTTGTATTTGTGCTGATAAAATAAAGGGAGACTAGTATAGATCCATTTCGAGCTATTTAGCTCTCATCAGCTAGCCATACCCTTACTGGGATTCGAACCTGGGCTGTATTATACACTAGGCAAGAGTTTTAGCCACTATGCCACAGGCTTCTCCTCCTTTATCAGCTGAGCCAGGGAAATAAGTATCTGTTTGTGTTACAACCCCTGGTATGACCTAATATATATATAACATATATATGTATATATGTTTTCTGAGGTTTTCGCGGGTGTTTGTATGTACGTCTTTGGTTGTTCGGGTTTTCTCCCACGTAGAATTGGATCCAATCCAATTCTACGCGGGAGAAAACCCAAACAACCAAAGACGTACATATATATAAATAAATAAGTATATAAATATTATATACAGATGTGTGTGTGTGTGTGTGTATGTATGTATATGTATGTGTGTGTATATATATATATATATATATATATATATATATATATATATATATATATATATATATATATATACATACATACATACATACATACATACATACATATATATATATATATATATATATAGTATATAATATTATATACTATTATTTCAAGAAGAGAGGTGAGGTTCTGCCTCCCCTGCCTCCCCTGCCCGCACGTCCCTGGCTGGCTCCCTCGGTTAAGAAATGGAGATGAACACCAACCCCTAGAGTCAGACATGAGTGACAGTGAAACCTTTACTTTTACCTTTGAACAACACAATACGTTGGTGTGGCCCAGTCGGGTTAAATGGAAAAGAAAGAAAAGAGAAAGTGCAAGTCCTCCGGCAGAGGTGGCCCCAGCATGGAAGTGAGCCATGTTGGCTTCTGCAAGAGCCACTATGGAGGACGCTCCCACAGACCCCAGCCTGGGTGAGCTGAGGAGGAGAGGAGGAGGAGGAGGCCGCCGCCCCCGATCCCGCTTCCCTCAGCGGTGGCCGCGAGAGAAGGCATTCGGCGTCCCCTGAGGAGCAGGAGGAGGAGGAAGGAGCTGCCCCTGGTGATGCGGACGCGAGGTAGCCCCCGCTGGCTGCGGCCCCATCCAGAGACGACATCGCCGTTGCAGTCGCCTCCTCACGGGGCACCCAGCGGGCGCCCCAGCCCCGTCGGAGCTGCCTTGGTGAGGCCGTAGCTGGCTCCCTGTGAGGGGGGTGGAAAGTGCGTGCAGCCGGCCGGGCTGAGGAGAAACTCCACCTCCTCTGGAGCTCCATTGGGCTGGGTGGGGGGAGGATGGTTTAAGGATGGGAAAAGGCGGCCGAGGGATGGGGCAGGCGTTGCCCCACCACAGACAGCAAAGGCCTGGCAGGAGGGGAGGAGAGAGCGGGAAGGGGGAGGCCGAAAGGCTTCAGCTCCCCTGGTGGAAATGGTGAAGCTCCTCGGAAGAGGGGCGGAAAGGGGAAATGGTGCAGCTGCAGCCCAGCCACACATATAAAGGGACCGTTGGGACAAAGCTGGAGAGAGGCCGAACTGTTCAAGAAATGAATGCTATGGTATAGCGTGTGTTGCTTTTAGGTCCAGCAGATAGCGCTGGTTTTCAAAAAAGCATGTTTTTACAAAAAAGCATGTTTTACCTGTCACAGGTGTGACATCTATATAATATACACACACATATATAAACATGTGCGTAGTTGAATGCAACGTTGTGTCAAAATTTCAAAGCAATCGGTGAAGAACTTTCGGAGATTTGAGATTTTGAACAAACAAACATTACATTTTTATTTATATAGATTTAGTTTTTCTCAGCTCCCCTCTAAAACCAGAAGTACAATTAGTATAGAAACATTTTGCTCATTCCTTGTTTCCTAAGTAGTACAGTAGTAAGAATATGTTTTCAGCCAACATGTTACTTCTTGAAAGTCAGGAAATTTAGTGCTCACAGCTGGGACATTAAAAAAAAAAAGCTCTGTAGTTTTAGCAGCAAAGGATTCCCAGACTTACATGAACATTTATCTGCTACCTGCCAGAGAGAAATTATTTGGAAGGGAGTATTTATCAACTTGATTTTCACCAGGCGTTTCATCTTTTCAGAAAGATTCTTTTGCTGCCAAGCTAAAAGAAGCAGTTCAGGACCCCGGGAGAAGACAGATTGTGACAAATAGCTGATTTCCCCCCTTTTGTTATTCAAATCAACAACATCTATCCATAGCTCTTTCATTATATTATTTTTATTGGCTGCTGGCATTTATAGTTGGGCTTCCACACAGCTGAAATCAAACCTGTTTGGAGCATTTGCTCTGGCTTGTTTCTTTTGCCCCAATCAGTGTGCATTCTTCTCATGACTGAGGGATGAAGGAAAATCTGAGATCAAAAACAAGTCCTGACAGGGTGAGTTGGGCCACTTCAGAACATCGACAGTGGGCAGTGGTGTAATGCTAACTGTAGTTTTGTCGTCTCAGGAAGGTTTCCGGTTGGATATTTCACCTCAAACCTGACTGTCTTTGGATTCTATGTGTCAGCCTCTATATAACCTGCTTGCTATCGGCTGCCATAGTAACGGGGAGGGAGGGTTTCTTCGGTATTTGGGAGGGGAATTGTGTTGGAGGAGATATCTCAAAGAGGGAGTTTTTGTTCTCACCATCTTCTGCGCATGCTGAATGCTCATGTTTGAGTCTGGTCAAGGCCCACTGTCTCTGCATACCAGATGGCTGAGGCCACCTGAAGATGCACCTCACATGACACCCATGGAGGTTGGAGATTGGACAGTTAGCTTGTTCAGGGGAGGGATTTGGGGAAACGTTTGATATGTACAACTTCGCACCATTTAGCCTCTTAGATCTTGCTTTACTTTCATTGTTTTCACTTCATATCTAGTAAAAGTACCTTTTCTCTAAAACAATGTTGGGGGTTTTCTTTCTTGGATTTTGAAGGAGGTACGTCTGACATTATGACCATCATCTACCAGAGGAATCATTTGTGTGCCATGTCATGGCATAAACATCATAAACCCAGCCCTAAAATGTCCTTTCCTCCTTTTACTGATGGTGTAAGACCACAGGACGCAAGACTGAGGTTGAGGGTATAAAACCAGATTCAAATCCAACTGCTTCTGGAAAATGTTGGTTCCAAATAGAAGCCTATCTTCTTTAAGTTGTCACAGTAGAGCTATACAGATGTTACATTATGTCATGTGACATAATGGGCTTTATATGACATCCGCCACTTGCCTCCTCAGAGGGGCCAATGACCTCTTCCTTGTCAGTGCAACTGTTTCTGCCTAATTAAAAAGAGTTGCTGGATTTTAGTTGCTGGATTTAGGCATAAGCTAAACAAGCTACGGTTTACTACTTGTAGGGCCTCCCACAATTTCAGAGGATGATGATTTGCTTTTTAGAATCTTACACAGTTTTACAGTATGTATAGTGTAGTTTTTAAAATCTTGTGTCACAATCTTGTCACACACACACACACACACACACACACACACACACACACACAGAGACATGTTTTCAGTTCTTTTGTGCTGACCCAAGGTCCTGTTTTGGAATGCAGCTTTGAGAGACCTTCTGGTGTCACTTCTTAAGGGGCCTCCAAGCTTTATATAGTTTAGGACAGTGATGGCAAACCTTTTTTGGCTGCTGTGACAAAAGTGAGGGGAGCGCAAGGGGGTCGTGTGCGGGTGTGCCATACCTTTAATGCTATGCATGTGACACCATCACCCCACACATGCATGTGCGCACGACCAGTGAACCCCTCTGCTTTTGGCATGGTTTTTTCACCCTCCTCGGGCTCCAGAGGCTTTCTAGGAGCTTGGGAGGGTGAAAACAGCCTCCCCAACCCTCCAGAGGTCTCAGGAGCTTCCCTGAAGGCTCTGGAGGGCAAAAAACGTACCTACAGGGAACCCGGAAGTTCAGGAATGGTGACTTCCGGGTTCCCCATAGGTCCGTTTTTTGCCTTCTGGAGCCTTCAGGGAAGCCTCCTGAAGGTCACTGAAGGCCCCGGAGGGCGAAAAACGGACCTAGGGGGAACCTGGAAGTTCAGGAATGGTGACTTCCTATTTGTCCATAGGGCCAGTTTTTTCCCTCCTGAGCCTTCAGAGAAGCCTCCTGAAGGCCCCCGAAGGCTCTGGAAGGCAAAAAAATGACCCTACGGCCAAATTGGAAGTGACTTCTGGTTTGGGCATAGGGCCATTTTTTGCCCTCCGGAGCCTTCAGGGAAGCCTCCTGAAGGCTCCAGAGTGCGAAAAACAGTCCTATGAGAAAACTGGAAGTCTGTTCCTAAACTTTCGGTTTGCCCGTAGGGCTGTTTTTTTGCGAAAAACGGCCTCAAAGGAAGGCCAAAGTCAGCTGGCCAGCACCTTGTGCCCTAATAAATGGCTCCGTGTGCCACCTTAGATTTATACTCTCCACAGTACTGTACAGCATTCTCTGGGCAGTTTATAATGTCAGTATATTGCCCCCAAACAATATAGGTCCTTGTTTTACAGACCTCGGAAGAAATGGAAGGTTGAGTCAACCTCAAGCTGGTCATGATTGAACTCCTGGCTGTGGGCAGAGTTAGCTTCCAATACTGCATCCCAACCACTATAGATATGACTAAGTAATGGCATGAATACAAAATACAACCTTTATATTGTCTCAGCTGGCAGGAATATAAGACAAGTATTAATGAGGTTAAGATTAGCCAATGAATAGTAGAACTGTTAATGCATATTTCAGTCGATACATGTCAATACACTGTATGTACTGAGTTCTATGTAGCTCTTACTCTTACTGCTGTTTCTCAGGTCTCTGAAAACCTGGCCCTGCTCCCAGATCTGGAGTTAAAGTGGTAGAAACCCAGATGCTTAAATTGCCACCTTCACTTCTCTAACCGTAATATCATTAGGTTAATATTTGAATGGTTTTAATATAGAAGAAAGGCAGCCGTATAATGCAAATATGTCTTCAGGCCAATGGAAGGTTTACATGCGCTTGAGAGCTGAAGCAAAAACCTCTTTTAAGACAGAAGTGAGCAAAGATATTCTTGTTTCCTGCTCCTTACCTCTTGGCTCAACAGGCTGGAAGCCAAGCCCAAATCTCTCTCTCTCTCTCTCTCTCTCTCTCTCTCTCTCTCTCTCTCTCTCTCTCTCTCTCTCTCTCTCTCTCTCTCTCTCTCTCTCTCTCTCTCTCTCTCCCTATCTATCTATCTATCTATCTATCTATCTATCTATCTATCTATCTATCTATCTATCTATCTATCTATCTATCTATCTATCTATTAAGCCTGAAGGTAATGACTCAACGACCAATACAACTGTTAACTGTTTTATTAAACATCAGTAACGGAACAGAGAACAAGCCGGTCTGACAGCTATTTATACCCACAGCTGTCAGACCGGCAACCAATGGGAACTCGGAGCTCGTGCCGCCTTTGAATTCGTCTGGTTTGGCCAATCAGGGGGAAGCTGTTGGTAGAGCACTTGAGCGCCACCTGCTGGTGGACGCTCTGAGTATATAACACTCCTTTCCCCTTGTCCGCGCAAGCGTAGTCTTGTAAACGTGTGGGCCGTCTGCGCACGCGCTGCGATCTCCTTAATTAAGGAGTGTCCGTCGTTGCAGGAGGATCGCTTCGTGGAAGTGTCCAGGAAGGCCCGAGACGTGGATTCCCACCCAATTGACCAGGTAGGGAGTTCGGCAGAAGCGGATCGGTGGTATGGTCGCCGGAGCTAATTGTTTGTTCAGGGTCGTGCCGATTTGCGGCGTTGTTAGGGCTTGGCCAAATTCAAACTGGAACATGAAAACTGTCGGTGGTAGCATCAACTACGCGTCGCCTCAGTTGATCTATATGCCTCCTCCATACTCTTCCGTCTCCAAGGAGGACCCTGTAGGAACAGGGCCCCGTTAGCTCCGAAATGACCCCAGGCACCCACTTTGGATCCCCGGCGAAGTTTTTAGCAAACACTCTTTCCCCCATATTAAAAACCCTAGGGGGAGGAGAGGATGGGAAGGATGGGGTAGCATAGAAAGGATGTAATCGGTCCAGAGTAGTACGAAGTTTTCTTCCCATTAGTAGTTCGGATGGAGCTTTGCCCGTTATTGGGCAGGGGTGTGTGTGTTGGCATCGTAGGAAAGTAGCCACTCTAAGCTGTAAGGGTAAGGAAGCCATGCGTGCAAGTGACTCTTTAGCAGAGCGCACCGCGCGCTCCGCCATACCATTCCCCGCCGGGTAGAAGGGGGCTACGGGGGCGTGGCGGATGCCCAGGTGTTGCAAGTAGGTTTGAAATTCCTGGGAAGTAAATTGAGGCCCGTTATCTGACACTATAATGTCAGGCAAGCCGTGTGTTGTGAAAAGGTTGTCTAAGATGCGAATGGTGGGTGAAGAGGTGGTGGACTGCATGGGAAAAAGTTCCACCCATTTTGACCAAGCGTCAATTACTAGAAAAAAAGAGGTTCCATCTATTGGGCCTAAAAAGTCCACGTGGAGTCGACTCCACGGGGATCTAGGTTGTTCCCATTCTCGGGTCGGGGCTGAAGGTGGCGCTGGGCGTACCTGTTGGCATGGGGAGCATTTCTGTACCCATGCAGCAATGTCTGCATCCATAGAGGGCCACCAGACGTAACTGCGACCCAGGCATTTCATACGTACAATGCCTGGGTGGCCCTCATGGAGGCGGGTGAGCAGTGCATGGCGCAATTTAGTTGGAATGACTATTCTATGGCCCCATAGGAGACAGCCTTGGAGGACTGAAAGTTCCGTGCGGCGGCGGTAGAAAGGGAGTAGCTGTTGGTCTATAGAGGAATTTGGCCAACCGCTGCGGACAAAAGAAATGATTTTTGATAGTATAGGGTCTGCGTTGGAGTGTATGGCTATGTCCGAGGCGGATAGTGGAAGGCGCAATTCGTCCAGGAAGCAGATTGATTCGGTTGGAGCTGGGTCAGATACAGGGATAGGTAAAGGGCAGCGGCTCAATGCATCTGCATTTCCCATGTTAGAGCCTGGCTTATGGATCAGCGTATAGTTGTACGCTGACAGGAATTCTGCCCAACGGGACATGCAGGGGGATATAATTTCCGGGGTGGGGCGGTCGCCAGCTATAATACCTAGGAGTGGTTTATGATCAGTTAGGAGGGTGAATGGCCGCCCATACAGGTAATGATGAAAACGTTTTACTCCCGCAACGGCGGCCAGCGCCTCCCTGTCCAGCTGGCTATAATTATGCTCAGGCTTGGACAAGGTGCAGGAGTAAAATGCTATGGGGGCCTCGGAGCCATTGGGGTAGATGTGGCTTAACACTGCGCCCACTCCAAAAGGAGAGGCGTCGCACACGAGGAGAAGTGGCCATTTTTCGTTGTATTGAGCCAAAACAGGGGGAACTGTCAGAGCCTTTTTGACAGCCGCGAGCGCCTGCGCTTCGCGGCTTGTCCAAAACCATGGCACTGAAGAGTCCAGTAGGCGGTGGAGGGGCTCTGCTAAAGAGGCTTTGTGGGGGATGAAGGACGAATAGAAATTGAGGAGGCCTAGGAAGGCCTGCAGCTCAACCTTATTAGTGGGGGTAGGTGCAGACAGGATAGCCTCCACTTTTGTAGGGGATGGATGGATTCCATCTTTATTTATGAGAAATCCTAGAAATTCGACAGCAGGGACTCCTAACTTGCATTTAGATGCCTTGAGGTGGAGACCCGCAGTCCGGAATTTTAGAAGGACTGTTCGTAGGGTTTTTATGAGCGTTGGGGCATCTTGGGCTGCAATGAGTACGTCATCAAAATAGGGAGTGACCCCAGGAATGCCGTGGAGCAAACGCTCCATAAGCCCTTGAAATATTCCTGGGGCCACGCTGACGCCAAATTGCAGCCGGCGGCATTTGAATGCCCCGCGGTGCGTCACTATCGTCTGCGCAAGCGCAGTGGCTTCATCAACAGGCAGCTGTTGATATGCCTGAGCCAGATCTAGTTTTGCAAATATTTTGCCGCGTCCCAAGGTGTGTAAAACATGCTGGACTACAGGCACTGGGTGGGGGTGGGCTTGGAGGGCTTTATTTATTGTTGTTTTAAAATCAGCGCAGATCCTTATAGATCCGTCGGATTTTAGCGGGACAACAATTGGTGTTTCCCAAGGGGAGAAATCGACAGGTTGAAGAACTCCTTGTGCCAGGAGTTTGTCGATTTCGGCGTCCACTTTCGCCTTTAAGGCGAATGGCAGACGCCTGGCTTTTAGACGAATGGGGGCTACCGAAGGGTCGAGGTTTAAAGAAATAGGGGAACCCTTGTAGCAACCTAGGGAAGGTGAGAATACATCTTGAAATTCAGAGATTAGTGAGGTGAAACTGTTAGCAGGTAAGGAGGAATAGTGGGTAGAGTGGATGCCGGTTATTGACAATCCCAGAGCCCAGAACCAGTCGAGCCCCAGTAAAGAGGCAAGGGAGTCTTGAACCACTAACAGCGGTAGACGGCCTGTGAAAGAGCCGTAATTGACGTGTAGCGTGGCGCAGTCTAGGAGCTTAATGGAATTTCCCTGATAGTCCTTCAGGCGGCAGTTCGCAGGGCTGAGATGCTGAATTTGGTAATGGGGCAGGATTGAAGACAGCATTTGCCATGAGATGATGGAGCGGGCTGAGCCAGTGTCCAGCTCCATTGAGCAAGGGCGCCCTTCGAGAAGGATGATGAGGAGTCGACAACCCATTCGGGATTGTACTCTTGGATGTCTCCTAAAGATAGGGAATTAAGGCGGCGATTTGGCAGAGCTGGTGCAGGAGAGCGGTAGGCAGAGCCTTGAGGTTGCGGCCGGTTCTCAGGAATGGCAGAGCGGCATACGGACGCTAAATGTCCTTTCTTCCCACATTTACGGCAGACTGCTGCCCTAAAACGGCAGGTTGAGCGTGCGTGTTTGCCACCGCAGCTCATGCAGGAACGGCAGTCTTTGTAATTTAGTGACTGCAAACGGTCAATTGCGAAGTCGATTTCCAACTGAATGGAAGGTGCCAGTTGCTGATGGTTGACTTGAGGCGTTGGAACCGGTAGACCCGTTGGTAGGGGTTGCGGTAACCGACGACAATCGGAAGTTGACTGATCGGCCATTTCTGAAGCGCGAGCTTCATCTACGGCGATTTTTAGTGTAAGATCTGACCTGGAGAGTATTCTGCGGTGCAGGTTTACGTCTTTTAGCCCGTAGATGAATTGCTCCAGCAGAGCTTCGTCTAAATCAGCAAATTCACAGGGTATTGCAGCCGCACGAAGCGCAGCCACGTAGTGACTTATAGACTGCCCCTCTAATTGAATACAGTGGCAAAAATTTTGTCGCCTAGCAAAACGTGAAGGTGCCGGTTCGTAATGGGTCTTTAGTTTGGACATTAACGTATCCCAAGGCACCGTATGTACTGGGGTGGGAGCTGAGAGAGCTCTTGCAGTTGCGAACATCTCCGGTCCACAATAGTTTAAGAAAATGCCTCTCTTTCTCTCTAGCGTTAAATCGTGGGCGAGGAGGAAGCATTCAAAACTTTCGACGAACGCCTCCCAGGTTTCTGCCTCCACATGGAATGGGGCGAACATCGACGAAGTCGTCATCGTATTTGATTTCGTTGGGTCGGATCCGCCCGTCCTCGGCGCCAGTATTAAGTCTGAAGGTAATGACTCAACGACCAATACAACTGTTAACTGTTTTATTAAACATCAGTAACGGAACAGAGAACAAGCCGGTCTGACAGCTATTTATACCCACAGCTGTCAGACCGGCAACCAATGGGAACTCGGAGCTCGTGCCGCCTTTGAATTCGTCTGGTTTGGCCAATCAGGGGGAAGCTGTTGGTAGAGCACTTGAGCGCCACCTGCTGGTGGACGCTCTGAGTATATAACTCTATCTATCTATCTATCTATCTATCTATCTATCTATCTATCTATCATCTATCTATCTATCTATCTATCTATCTATCTATCTATCATCTATCTATCTATATATATCATCTATCTATCATCTATCTATCATCTATCTATCATCTATCTATCTATCTATCTATCTATCTATCTATCTATCTATCTATCTATCTATCTATCTATCTATCTATCATCTATCTATCTATCTATCTATCATCTATCTATCATCTATCTATCTATCTATCTATCTATCTATCTATCTATCTATCTATCTATCTATCTATCATCTATCTATCTATTGCTGTGTGTGTGTGTAGGTCCAGCATAACTCTGGAACGCCTCGAGCAATTTCAATCAAAGTTGGTACACAGATGACTTACTCTCTGGAAACAAATATTGTGAGGGTAAGACACCCCTACCACCCTTCAGGGTGTGTGTTCTGTTAAGATACAGCCTGTTGTACCTCAAAATGAATTCTACTGTACAGCACAGTGAAGTTGCCATGGTAACAGCTTCACAGTACTCCACAAGGGGGTTCCCTCTGGTAAGGGAAAAATCCAACATTAGAAATTATGTTTGGTTCAGACATTTTTCCCCTATAAATAAATACCTGGGCAATGCCAGGTTATTAACTAGTGCAAAATAAAACAGGTAAGGATTGGGGTTGCATAGGCAGATGCATGTAGTTCATTTAGCGACTGTTCGAAGTTACAATGGCACTGAAAAGTGGCTTATGACCATTTTTCATACTTACAACCATTGTGGCATCCCCACGTCACATGATCAAAATTTGGATGCTTGGCAACTGGTTCATATTTACGACGGTCACAGTGTCGCAGGGTCGTGTGATCACCTTTTACGACATTGTGACAAGCAAAGTCAAGGAGGATACCGGATTCACTTAACAACAGTGTTACTAACTGCAGGGATTCACTTAACAACTGTGATAAGAAAGGTCCATAAAATGGGGCAAAACTTACTTAATAAATGCCTCACTTAGCAACAGAAATGTTGAGCTCAATTGTGGTCCTAAGTCGAGGATTCCCTGTAATGTCTTCTCTGGTTCAGGGACCACAAGTCAATGCCCTACCCCCCACTTCTTTCATAGGAGGCTTTCAGGGTACATAGTGACAACATTGAAAGGCACTCTGTGCTTTTGATTTGGGGATATTTAAAGTGCGTTAGGAGTTCTTTGTCCTGAAAAAGTCTTTGTGTTCACATTGAGCAAAGTGTTTACAAAGAGCCATGGTGGCACAGTGGCTAGAATGCAGTACTGCAAGCTAATTCTGGCTGCCTGCAGTTCAGCAGTTCGAATCTCACCAGACTCAAGCCTTCCATCCTTGCGAGGTGGGTAAAATGAGGACCCAGATCGGGGGCAATAGGTTGACTCTGTAAACCGCTTAGAGAGGGGCCGTGAAGCACTGTGAAGTGGTATATAAGTCTAAGTGCTATTGCCCCAGACTCCATTCTGATAAAAACCAGGCCATTGAAAACTGGCTGTGTGGCCACCAAATTTCAGCAGCATAATTTGATATGACCCAGTGTCTGGATTTGAAGTCTGATTTCACAAAAGCAACCTCATTTCTTTCATAACATATTTGAGGGGGGTGGGTGTGAGACAATAAAAGTGGTATCCTTTTTGGTTTTTTGAATGAGGTGGGTTGAAATTAAAGCTTTGGGAAGGAATCAAATGTGTCAAATATGGTATACATAACTCTGAGAAAATTCTAGTTACATTCCTCTGAAATATGCCGACTTCTGGAAGGGGATGAAAAGACTTTGAAGAATTAATACCCAAGGCTGCCTTAGTTCTCTGCCTGAATCCAAAGTGTACATTCTTCATTTTTGAATGTTTCAACAACATATGCTCCCTCTGTGTGTGTTTTGTGGAGGAATATGTTATAAACGGTATGGCATGAGCTGTATTTATCCAGACGTTTGTGCTCATAAAAGCTTGATACTTTAAACATTACAGATTTCTGATCTGCCAGTATATATTTAGTGATTTTTGTCAGCAGAGATTGTGAGTCAGTTTTGGCTTAAGATTTAAGCAAGGCAACCCTCTCATTCCTTTATTTTATGTTACATTCTCAATAGCATATAAAGCACTCTTGTTGTGCAAGCTGGACGAACAGATGGGATAATTTAATTCCTTTAAACTGTTGGATTCGTGACAGATACATACCATGGAGTGAAGGGATCCATCTGGCATGCTTATTGGCTGTTGCAAAGAGGCTCAGTAAGATGAGGTCAAAGCGAATGCATACCAGGCATGGCATCATTGCAAATACCCATTTACATTTTTATAAAACGATATCTCTTAAAAGTTACTAACTCTTGCTTCTAACTGAAGCTCAAAGAAAGCAATAGAAGGCCCATCAGTGACTCTATCTTGGCAACCTATGTTCCTCCAAACATAGAACTGCTCAAAAAGTGTACGGGCGTGAATATTTCAAAGAGTAAATTAGTGGAAGGAATATTTGCTGGGAGAACATTAGTGGGTGGGAAGGATAATTCAATCTGGCCATTAATTGTCACCTTGAAATATTAGGTAGGCCTGTGGTTTTACTCTTTATTATAAAATAGATAACCTCACATATGCTGGGATAATAAGGTAAAGGTAAAAGTTCCTCTTGCACATATGTGCTAGTCGTTCCCGACTCTAGGAGGCGGTGCTCATATCCGTTTCAAAGCTCAAGATCCAGCGCTGTCTGAAGACATCTCCTTGGTCATGTGGCTGGATGACTCAACACGGAAGGTGCATGGAACGCTGTTACCTTCCCACTAAAGGTGGTCCCTATTTTTCTACTTGCATTTTTACATGCTTTCAAACTGCTAGGTTGACAGAAGCTGGGACAGGTAACGGGAGCTCACTCTGTTACACGGCACTAGGGATTCGAGCCACCAAATTGCCAACCTTTCTGATCGACAAGCTCAGCATCTTAGCCACTGAGCCACCCTGTCCCTGCGCTGGGATAATAATCTCATGCAAAAGTGCATGTAATTTATCGATTTATTGAAAATATTTCTGCACCTCCCATCGAAAGACATCTTGAAGCGGTTTTGAAAATCTAATTTGTGACCTTCCCAGCTCCTGGCTTCTGACGGGAAAAGTCAATGGGGGAAGTCAAATTCATTGAATGACCGCATGATTTACTTAACTGCAGTGATTCGCTTAACATTTGTGGCAAAAGTTCGCAAAATCAGGTGTGACTCTCTTAACAACCGCCTTGTTTAGCAATGGAAAGTCTGGTCCCAGTTGTGTTCATAAGTTGAGTACTACCTGTACCAGAGGTGGGATTCACTTACCTTCCCTATCATTTCTCAAATGTGAGCACATGCACTTCGTTGGTGTATGTGCAACACATTCTGCGCATGCGCAGTGCTCGCACATTATATCGGGGGTGGGTGGGTGGAGCCTCCCACAGCCACTGCTACCGGTTTGCCCGAACTGGAGAGAACCACCTCTGACCTGTACTCAGTTAGGAAGAGAAGTTCAGCACTGTGAGAAAGCAATTCAGGCAGGTTGTGCTGATTTAATTTTGATTTGTGGTAAGAAAGATTACCAGCACTGCCCAAGCTCATACATTCAAGAAAACCAAAGAAACAGTTAACACGAATAAATTCTCTAAGTGATTATTTATAAATCCAATATATTTTATTGGGATTACCACTCAAGTAGCTCTGTTGTTTTACTCTCTCTAAATCTTCTCGCAATGTTTTGTGTGTTTGACCTATAAATGCAACTATTTAATTTTTGGTTTTCTCAGTAGATTTTTCTTCTTCTCTTCATAGATGTAAATCTCCAGATAGGTTCTACTCACAGGCGAACACTGGTATTTTCCCACCTTGCAGAGAAATAGTTGCTTACTCAGATGCCTTAAGTCTTTGAACATGCATTTGGATGCAATCCTAATTTTACCACTATGATAAAGATCCTGCGGCCTTCAAGATGTTAAGAAATTACAGTCGTCAGCATGACCAATGGTGAGGGTTGCTAGAAATTGGGAAATAGTGACCAGCTCCAAATTATCCAAATTCCTTACCATTGGTCTTAAGATGAATATGACCACTATCTGGATACTAAAGCCTCCAGCTTTAGTATCCCATTAAGACCTTAGCCCTCCGGCTATTGACTTTTACTACCTGCACCCTTACCCAATTGGGCTTTAATATTTTATCAATTTATTCAAGGTTAGACCTGCTCCGCCTGCGGGAGGCCCCTCTCTCGCAGGTATGGCCCTTGGCTCTTACAAGGGCCTGCCTTGATGACGGGTTTGTGAACCCCGAGAGGTGGAAGAAACGGAAGCTGAGGGGATTTTTAGTCAAATGTTTTACATTGTTTTTAGGGGGTTCCAGGGAGGGGGGGTGGGTTAACCAGGCCGGGAGGGAAGCCAGCGCCAGTCGAACAGGTGAGTCCAGGAGGGAAGTGAGCGGGGTGGGGGGGGGAGAGGGAACAAATTATTCCGGTAGAGGATTGTTTTATTACATCGGTCGCGGGGAGGGGGGGATACGAGGACAAGAGAAGATCACAAGGTCGGTTGGGAGACCGTGGCTGTTGGCTACGCCCGGTCGTTTGTACCAACCCCCGCAGCCTAGGTGGTCAGGAACTACAGAGCCAGGGCCTGCGGCTGATGCTTTGCAATGCAAGGTCCGTAACCAACAAGGCCCCCCTCATTAGCGAGTTGATCTCGGAGGGGGAGCTGGACCTTGCAGGGATAACGGAGACCTGGTTGGGCCACGAGGGTGGTTTACCCCTCGTGGAAATGTGCCCACTGGGTTTCCGTGCATTCCATCAGCCTCGGGCCCTGGGTAAGGGTGGTGGGGTGGCGGTAGTTATACGGGATGGTCTGGAACCGAGAGAGTTCACTGTTCCTCAGATACCCGGTTGTGAATCCCTAGGTGTGAAATGGGGCCCAGGGAGGCAGTTGGGCCTGCTGATTGTATACTTGGCTCCTCACTATACATCAGCGGCCCTGCCCGAGCTCCTCGAGCTGATCTCAGAGACGGCGGTTGAGATCCCCAGGCTTTTGGTCATGGGGGACTTCAACCTGCCGTCGACGGGAGCAGCATCTGAGGTGGCTCGGGAGTTCATGGCTTCCATGACAGCCATGGGCCTGACCCAATTAATTCAGGGCCCCACACACGAGGGCGGTCACACACTGGACCTTATCTTTGTATCTGAACAGTGGACGAGTGATCTGGGAATAGGGGACTTAGTCATTACTCCCCTGTCATGGTCAGATCACTCATGTCTCTGGCTCGACTTCCCTTCCGCTACCCCCCACTGCGAGGAGGCAGAGCCTGCCTCTCCAAGCTGGTACCGCCCCAAGCACCTGATGGAACCGGATAGGTTCCAGATGGAACTTGGGCCACTACCTGTAGCCCTGACCCGCGCTCGGTCGGAGGACCTAGTGGCCGCCTGGAATACGGCGGTGGCTGGGGCCTTGGACCGGGTTGCGCCTTTGCGACCTCTCCTGCAGCAGCGATCCACCCGAGCTCCTTGGTATACCGAGGAGCTAAGGGTGATGAAGCGCCATAGGAGACGTCTAGAGAACAGGTGGAGATCCTCACGCTCTGAGTCTGATCGAACACAGGTAAGAGCCTATTTACGGACCTACCTTGTGGCATTGAGAGCGGCCAAACGTAGACATTGTGCCGCTCTTATTGCATCCGCGGATAACCACCCTGCTGCCCTGTGTAGGGTGACCCGCTCTCTCCTGTCACAGGGGACGCGGGGGGCACCCTTGCAGGGTAGAGCAGAGGAGTTTGGGGAATATCTGCAGGACAAAGTCGCTCAGATCCGGAGCGGATGGGCCCCCTCCAGTGGGCCGGACGAGCCGTCAACAGTGAGTCTTGTGAGACCATTCTGGGAGGAGTTTGACTCTGTTGCCCCCGAGGATTTGGACAGGTTGCGTGGACGGCTGCGACCGACCACATGTTTAATGGACCCGTGTCCCTCCTGGTTGGTACTGGCATCCTGGGAAGTGACACGAGGCTGGCTACTGGGCTTGGTGAACGCCTCTTTGAGCGAGGGGTCCTTGCCTGCCACCTTGAAAGAGGCGGTGGTGAGGCCCTTACTCAAGAGGCCTTCCCTTGACCCGATGGAGCTAGCTAATTATCGTCCAGTCTCCAACCTTCCCTTTTTGGCGAAGGTTGTAGAGAATGTGGTGGCACAGCAGTTTCCACGACACCTTGAGGAATCCGAATATCTAGACCCACGCCAGTCCGGCTTCCGGCCCGGACACAGCACGGAGACAGCCTTGGTCACGCTGGTTGATGATCTCTGGAGGGCCAGAGATAGAGGTTGTTCCTCTATCCTGGTCCTATTAGACCTCTCGGCGGCTTTTGATACCATCAACCATGGTATCCTATTGCGCCGGCTGGAGGGGATGGGAGTCGGAGGCACCGTTCTACGGTGGTTCGGCTCCTACCTCTCCGACCGGTCGCAATGTGTGTTGACAGGGGGGCAGAGGTCGACCCTGAGGTCACTCACTTGTGGGGTGCCACAGGGGTCGGTCCTCTCACACCTCCTGTTCAACACATATGTGAAGCCGCTGGGAGAGATCATCCGTGGTTTTGGGGTTGAATACCATCTGTACGCTGATGATACTCAGCTGTATGTTTCAACCCCAAATCACCCCAGCGAGGCTGTCGAAGTGATGTCCCGGTGTTTGGAAGCCGTCGGGGTCTGGATGGGGGACAACAGACTCAAACTCAATCCCTCCAAGACTGAGTGGCTATGGCTACCGGCACCTCGGTTCAGTCAGCTGACTCCAACGCTGGCCATAGGGGGCGAACAACTGCCCCCTGTGGAACGGGCGCGCAATTTGGGCGTCCTCCTTGATGCCCGGCTGTCAATGGACGACCATGTGGCAGCCGTGGCTAGGGGGGCGTTCCACCAGGTTCGCCTGGTGCGCCAATTGCGCCCCCTTCTGGACCGGGATGCCCTACGCACGGTCACTCATGCACTGGTGACGTCTCGCCTAGACTACTGTAATGCTCTCTACATTGGGACACGCACGAAGACTGCAGCTAGTCCAGAACGCAGCCGCGCGGGCAGTCATGGGGAGTACTAGGTACTCCCACGTAACACCGCTCCTGCGCGAGCTGCACTGGCTACCTGTGGTCTTTCGGGTGCGTTTCAAGGTTTTGACCACCATCTTTAAAACGCTCCATGGCATAGGGCCTAGTTACCTGCGGGATCGCATCCTCCCACATACATCCCTGCGGCCAATTCGCTCTCACAGGGAGGGGCTTCTCCTGGTGCCGTCCACTAGGCAATGCCAACGGGCGACACCAAGGAGTAGGGCCTTCTCTGTGATGGGCCCAACCCTCTGGAATGACCTCCCCCCCCGACATTAGAACCACCACTGACTTCCGCTCCTTCCGGCAGAAACTGAAGACTCACCTGTTCCGACTGGCTGGTCTGGCATAATTCTTAACGTCTACCTCCTGGCATATATATTTCCTACTGGTTTTTTAGGGGACTTAATTTTATAAGACACTGGGGTTTTAAACTTTGTATATTTTAAATTATTTATTTAGCAATTACAGTTCTGTCTATTTTATCCTCCTCTTATTTATGTATTTATCCATTTAATAATTTTTAATTGTTATTATGTATGATGTTTTTGATATGGACTGTACACCGCCCCGAGTCCCTTTTGGGAGAGGGGGCGGTCTAGAAGTGCTAATTAAATTAAATTAAATTCTAGGTCTCTTAGTCCTTGTCTGCAATACTTACCACTACACTACAATGGCTAGGTGATTTATGGGACACAAATGTCATTTTCTCTTTAGTTTCAGTAGCAAGCTTCATTTATTTCCAGACAATTTCAAGGACACTTCTTAGAGCTACTTGATAAAATTGGCTTAAAATACATAAGAATTTGCAAGGAATAAATGCATTCTATCTGTAAAAATTGGGATGAAACTCTGGTTAAGATAAAGTTAAATCTCCCAGATTGAGTTAATTCCCTGAATATTTAATGATTAAATACAGGTTATGTTCTTATCAATAAAAGGGAAATAGATGGCCATTGCCTATTTCCAGAGTATAGGTGTTGTGTACCAAGAGCGTCCACCAGCAGGTGGCGCTGTCCCTCTCCCCTCTGATTGGCCCAGCCGCTCCTGCCTTTCGGCGGGAGAAATACTGTTACTCTATTGGTTCCCCGTCTGACAGCTGTCTACATAAATAGCTGTCAGCCGGGCTTTCGCTGTTCTGTTCTGTCAGGAGTTGTTACCTAATAAATAGTTAATGGTTCAGCAGCCTCCTCGTATTTATTGCCTCAGAACTTAAAAATAGGTAGTCCTCGACTTACAACAGTTCTTTTAATGACTGTTCAAAGTTACAATGGCACTGAAAAAGGAGACTTGTGACTGTTTTTCACACTGTTGCATCATCCCCATGGTCACATGATCAAAAGTCAGATGCTTGGCAACTGACATATTTATGACCATTGCAGTGTCCCGGGGTCATGTGATCACCTTTTGCAACCTTCTGATAATGGGGAAACCAGATTCACTTAACAGCTGTGTTACTAACTTAACAACTTCAGTGATTCATTTAACAATCGTGGCAATCAAAGTCATAACATGGGTCAAAATTCACTTAGCAAATGTCTCACTTAGCAACAAAAAAATTGGGCTTCAGTTGTGGTCATAAATCCAGGATTTTCTGTATAACTTCTCAATCTAGTCTACAGCTCCTAATATTCGCTGGCTTATTCCTATCTAACCTTATTTAATTTCTAAGTCCATAGAAGTTCAGCTTTATTGCTACCTACCTAAGATTTGAGTGACTATAAGAGGAAATCTTACCTGCTACAGCACAAGTGCTACAGAAAGAAAAAAAATCCCTACATAACCCCACAGAACTTTCTAACTCAACATTTCAATTTCTCCAAAGATTTGGGCTTCCACAGATTAAAAATGTGAATAAGGTAACACACCTTTCACTTTTCCCCAAGCCTCTCATTATGATTCTCAAATCCTTCCCATTTCTCCAATTTCTCCATGTTAAATAAGAATTTTTATGAAAGAAGAAAAGAAATAGAGAAATGAGATTTGATCTTTTTTTAGGAGGCGTATGAAACATTCTCCCTTGTTCTCAATCTATTTTTGGTCTTGATTCTGAGTTGAGGTGGAAGTTAAATATTTATATTTAAATATTTATATGATCTCCCTTCCTTGGGCAAACCTTTCGTTTATATTTTAATGTGTATGAACTCCCTTCCTTGAGGAAACCATTTATATTTTAATGTAAAGGAAGGAAGTACTTATTGTTTATTGTTGAGATTCCTTGCATCAAAAAATAGAATCCTAGCAATTTATAAAATAATGTGTATTCAATTTTTCAATGTGAGTTGCATTACCTTTCTTGTGGAATACACTTTGATTGTTGAACAATATTTTTCTCTGTGTTGTCGTGTATAGAAAAGCCTTTTATTTTTTTATAAAAGTTACAGTAATGGTTTATGCACCTAATAATGTAAGAAAATTTTTTATAATGTGCACATGCATTTTACTTACACAAAGAATTGCACTTTAAAATATGGATTCCGTGGCAGATAAAATCATGTGGGAAGGGAGAATAAAGCCAGTGCTTTTAAAGGGAGTCTGTAATCTGAAGGCTGGTCAGGAATACACTGAATTTTCTTTTCCAGATTGGACTCCAGATGTATGTGTCAAGAAGGAGTGACTCACACTAACACCTATTCTGCTGCCATGAGTCTGGTAATTCATTAGGATTTTTCAATATCATATAATATAGCAATAACAATAGCACTTAGACTTATATACCGCTTCACAGTGCTTTACAGCCCTTTCTAAGTGGTTTACAGAGTCAGCCTATTGCCCCCAATAAACTGGGTCCCCATTTTGCTGACCTTGGAAGGATGGAAGGCTAAGTCAATCCTGAGCTGGTGAGAATCGAACTGTCAAACTGCTGGCAGCCGGTGATCAGCAGAAGTAGCCTACAGTACTGCATTCTAACCACTGTGCCACCACGGCTCTTATATCTTTGTGGTATATGTATAATTTGGTATTATTTATTTATTTGGTTTATGTAGTGTAGATTGGTGGTGGTAACACTTTGGGAGCTATATGCAATGAAATTTCATTTTAATATATGCCGATTAGTGTACATGCAAAGTGACCATAAAGTAAGTCTAACTCTAAGGCTAGGACTTTCAAGAAAGTGAACTGACTACCCAGCAGTTCCATTGCAAAAATCATATGCCACTGATGGGATTTGAATCCACATTACTTAGTGCATCAGGTTATGATTTCCATGTCCCTGAAATCAAATATCTTGATGGAGCAAAGATAATCTTTTAAAGAAAAACAGTAACAAATGTATTGTATTTTCCTTATGCTTTGTGAGGAGTAGAAGAATTACATAATGTACATA
>NC_138548.1:151199850-151312350 GCF_964273705.1 Natrix helvetica | reverse complement strand
ACGAATGGGTTCTAGCGTACCAGTGAGAACTGGCTGAAACCCACCCCTGGAGTGCACCCAAGGCATGTATTATTATTTTCTTAATCTTTCGTGAGATTCACAGCTTTTGGGGCTGGTTGGTAGCTCAACAGCTCGAGTCCTAACCAAGGACCTAGGAACTGTTAAGGTAACATTGGAGGATATAAGTTGTTCCAAGTAGGGTGGTTTTTTGTAGAATCAGAGTGAGGTAGCCCTTTAGGTATTGCTCCAAGGACTCCAATTACAATCAGGACAACACATGATTTCTTTTTCCACAGTCGCTCAACTTCAATTTGCAAGTCTTGGTACTTTGTGATTTTTTCTTGCTGCTTATCTTCAATTCGTGCATCACCAGGTATTGCAATGTCAATGAACTTATTATTATTATTATTGGGTAATCTTTGGTGAGATTCACAGCCTTTGGGGCTGGTTAGTAGCTCAACAGTTTGAGTTCTAACCAAGGATCTAGGAACTGTTAAAGTAACATCGGAGGATATAAGCTGTTTCAAGTAGGATGGTTTTTTGTAGAATCAGAATATTTAAGTCTGGTGTATTTAGAATTTCCAAATAGTGAGGTAGCTCTTTAGGTATTGCTCCAAGGGCTCCAATTATAATCAGTACTTTCCCTAGTCTAGATTTTTTGCTTTTTCACTTTTTCTTTCAGTAGCTTGTCAGCTCCATGCCCTGGTTGCCTAGCAGAGGGAGCTAAGCCCTGCAGGTCATTTTGCACAGAATGCCCAGGAGCCATAGCATCCAACAGAATCCTTGTTAATCTGGGCAACGGTTCAGCCAACATAAATTTCACCATGTTTGAATGGGTTGTGGAGCAAATTTTGTCTGGCCCTTCACCTAAGACCTGTCTGATATGGTTGCACCTGTTCAGCATAGCCCTTAGGATCACTAGAGCATGCAAGCCCCTCCACCATGACAACGTAAAGCTCCTCGTAGGGGTTATTATTATTATTATGTGGTTAATTTTTGGTGAGATTCCCAGCCTTTGGGGCTGGCTGGTAGCCTAACAGCTCAAGTCCTAACCAAGGACCTAGGAACTATTAAGGTAACATTGGGGGATATAAGTTGTTCCAAGTAGGGTGGTTTTTTGTAGAATCAGAATGTTCAAATCAGGTAAATTTAGAATTTTCAAATAGTGCGGTAGCCTTTTAGGTATTGCTCCAAGAACTCCAATTACAATTGGGACAGCACATGATTTCGTTTTCCACAATCGCTCAACCTCAATTTGCAAGTCCCGGTATTTTGTGATTTTTTTCTTGCTGTTTATCTTCAATTCGTGCATCACCAGGTATTGCAATGTCAATGAACCATACTTTTTTCTTTTCAACTACTGTTATGTCAGGTGTGTTGTAGGCCAAGTACCTGTCAGTCTGAATTCTGAAGTCCCACAAGATCTTGACATTCTTACTAAAACCTTCTCAACCTGATGGTCCCAGTGGTTTTTGCTGTACTCAAATCCAAACTTTTGGCACAATTTCCAGTGAATAATCTTAGCAACGCGGTCATGGCGTTGTAGGTAGTCAGTTTGTAAAAATTTGCTGCACCCACTGATCAAATGGTCGACTGTCTCATCTTTCTCATTACAGAGGTGACATTTGTTGTTGGTGGTAACATGTTGAATTTTTGCCTTCATGCAGTTTGTGGCTAAGGCTTGTTCTTGAGCTACCAAAATAAAGCCTTCTGTTTCTTTTTTCAGTATTCCTGATCTTAACCAGTTCCAAGTTAGTTTTTGGTCAGCTTTGCCTTCAATACTTTTCAGGTATTGGCCATGCATAGCTTTGCTTTTCCAATTTTCAGCTCAGTCAGTTTGGCTTCTCAGCCAAAACGACCCTCCGAGCAAACAGGAAGTCCATTCCCGAACTTCCGGTTTGCCTGTAGGGCCAGTTTTTTTGCGCTCCGAAGCCTTCAGAGAAGCTCATGAAGCCTCTGGAGGGCCTCTAGGGGGGAGGCTCTTTTTGCCCTCCCCAGGCTCCTATAAAGCCTCTGGAGCCTGGGGAGGGCGAAAAATGGCTTTAAAAAAGGGTGAACTCAGCTGGCCAGCACGCACATGCGTGCCATAGGTTTGCCATCACTGGCCTATAGTTTCCAGGGTCCTTTCCTTTTTCTTTATCTTTTTGGATCAAAAATGTCCTTCCAGTTGTCATCCATTCATCATTTTCAGGTGTTTCTAAGATCTGGTTCATTTGGGCTGCCAATCTTTTGTGCATACTTGTAAGTGCCTTTAGCTGCTATTATTATTATTATTATACGATTGTATCACAGCGGCCAGTTGTTTCGCTGGATTTGGCATTGATTACTAGTCGGGCCCCACCCAGGGGCCTAGGACGTCGTAACGTATTTTCGTAATATACATGCGGATCCAAGCAGTGCAGCTTTTTGCATTTGACTGATGGTGATTTTGTCAAGTTTTAACTGTTTTAAATGTAATTCCAGTGCTTTTGGAATAGCACCCAGTGTGCCGATTACCACTGGAATTACCACTGCTGGTTTGTGCCATAATCGTTGGATTTCAATTTTTAAGTCCTGGTATTTCGCGACTTTTTCATGTTCCTTCTCCTCAACCCTGCCATCACCTGGTATTGCGATGTCTATGATTGTAACCTTCTTTTTCTCAACCAGTGTGATGTCTGGCGTGTTATGCGCCAGTATTTTGTCCATTTGTATACGAAAATCCCATAGGATCTTGACCATCGGATTTTCGGTGACTTTTTCAGGCTTATGTTCTCACCAGTTTGTTGTTGTTTTAATATTATAATTTTTGCACAAATTCCAGTGGATCATTTATGCCAGTGTTTTTCAACCTTTTTTGGGCAAAGGCACACTTGTTTCATGAAAAAAATCACGAGGCACACCACCATTAGAAAATGTTAAAAAATTTAACTCTGTGCCTATATTGACTATATATAAAGTAATTCTCTTGAATAGGAATCAAATAAACACAAAGAAAGTATTTTATAATTACTTTATTATGAAATAGTAAGTAAACAGAAATATGAAAAATTATAAAATATTCTGAGAGTTGAAGTCCACCAAGGGCATCAATCATATTAGCCCAGGCAGGGATCTGCAAAATTGGCTCTTAAGACTGGTGGACTTCAACTCCCAGAATTCTGAGAGTTGAAGTCCACCAGTCTTAAAACAGCCACCTTTGCAGACCTCTGTGTTAGCCCAAAGCCTGGCGCTGGGCGGGCCTTGCTCCCCCATTGGTGGAGCACCAAGAAGCGAGGAGGGAGAAAAAGAGACGGAGGCAAGGAGCTTCTCCCCCCCCCCAAAAAATCTTATCAGGGAACCGGCGGGCAGTAGCAAATTAGCTGATCACGCGGCGTGATTGGCTAATTTGCTACTGCCCGCCCGGCTCCCCGGTTAGATTTTTGCTGGGAGGAGGCGGGGGGAAGCTCCTTAGCCTCCGTTTCTTTTTCTGCCTCCTCGCTTCTCGTCATTCCACTTGTCAGAAACTTCTCCTGCATCAAATTTGCAACGACCTTATAGAATAACAAAGTTGGAAGGGACCTTGGAGGTCTTCTAGCCCCAAGAAGCGAGGAGGGAGAAAAAGAGACGGAGGCAAGGAGCTTCTCTCCCCCCCCCCCCGCAAAAATCTTATCAGGGAGCCGGCGGGCAGTAGCAAATTAGCTGATCACGCGGCGTGATCGGCTAATTTGCTACTGCCCGCCCTGCTCCCCGGTTAGATTTTTCCCACGGCACACCAGGCAACATCTCGCGGCACATTAGTGTGCCGCGGAACAGTGGTTGAAAAACACTGATTTATGCTACTGAATTGTGTCACAACTTATAATCAGTCTGCACGATTTTTTAACAGCAGCTGAATATGTGTTGTTGTTGTTGTTGTTGTTGTTGTTATTATTATTATTATTATTATTATTATTATTATTATTATTATTATTATTATTACTGTGTATCTGCAGATCCAAGCAGTGTGGATTTTTGTAATTGACAGATGGACATTTTGTCTATGTGCAGATTTTCTAAGTGCCATTCAAGATATTTTGGCATGGCACCCAATGCCAATAACCATTGGGATCATCCTATCTGGCTTATGCCATAATCTTTCAGCTTTGATTTTCAGATCTGGATAATTTGTGATCTCCAGCTGTTTGTTTTCTATTCTACTGTCCCCTAGTAATGCCACATCAAATTATCCATACTGTCTTCTTTTCAACATACAACGTAGTTAAATCAGATGTGTTATCAGCCAAAAAATTATCAGTTTATATTTGAAAATTCCACCATATTTTAACCCACACATTTTCTACTCCTTTTTCAACTTTACGTTCCCACTGATTATTCATTACTAGCATATGAATTTTTTTTTACAGATGTTGCAGTGAATCATTTTGGCAACTATGTTATGTTGTTGTTTATAATCAGTTTGTGCAATCTTCTTGCAGAAGTTGCCTGAATGATCTACTGTTTCTTCGGCTTCTTTGCACAATCTGCACTTTGAATTATTAGATGATTTTTCAATTCTGGCCTTGATTCAATTAGTTTAAATAGCTTATTATTATTTACTAAGGAAATTATCGAGTACAAAATGACACTTAACCCAGATATCTGTGTAAATAATTAGGCCTACACTATTTCCTCAGCTGTTCAAACCCAGATGTTTTGAGGGGTGGTGGTAAAGTCACTTCCTTCCTTATCAGGGAGAAGAGCCAAATCTGTCAGGATCTATAAACTCATCCTGAAAGGAGTAGTCATGTTTGGAGAGACCTAAATCTGGACTTAGATATCCAGAGACCCTTAGGAGAAGGCATTGCAATCCAGCAGATCTTTGATAAAATTAGGAATGGCTGTTTGTTATGACTTAGAAGAAAGTTGAGAAGGAGTCAAGGACATTTTCAATTGCCTTAACTAATCAAGGCTATGACTATATTACTATAGAATATTTGTAAAAGCAATTTAGCAAAGTTTTAGATGCAAAATTTAGACAAACGTGATTTCTGAAAGATAATTATTTCTGACCTACATATTAATTTAGAAGATGCAGATCAGGTCAATTCATACCAGAATTTAGAAAAAAAACAACTATAGGGCAATCAATTAATCCTCAACTTTGTCAGAGAGTGATCACAGATCGGACGATACACACACAGAGCTAACAAGTGAACAGAACTTTTTATTTCTATACAAACTGAGGGGAAAACACAGTTACAGTAATTATTGTGACCAAGCGTTTGTGTGTTGAATGTCCAATGACAAATTCTAATGATAACATATCCTGGCAGACTTTTAATGCAACAATTCCAACCTCTACTCTTTTACTAGCTGCTAGTTTTTCCCCTCCGCCCACACATACTTTATCTACTGCCTGCCTGAACATAACTATACCAATATACACTACCATATTTTTCCTTCTTAACTCACTTTTGTTCAGTTTTCCAGCACCAAAACCACCCAATGTTTCTCTGCCACTCTGTTTTCCTTACTGATCATCAGCACAGATTATATTGTGATCTTGCTGATAAGAATTACTAATTATCTAAACATGTTCTTTAAGAAATGAATTGTTTTAGACTTTTAAATAATACAACACCTTAATGCTATAACAGTCATCAATATCTTTCCCCCCCTCATTTTCTTATTAAAGAACAATGTTTCATGATAAAACCTTTTAATCATTTAGAACGTTCTGAATTATTATTTTTTCCATTTGAGACTCCTCCTGTCCTGAAAAAATCCATTGACATTTGCCAAATAAGAAAAAAATAATCAATTTTATTTCCCACAATGACAATTTCATGAGTTTATAAAGGTAAAGGTTCCCCCTGCATATATGTGCTAGTCGTTCCCAACTCTAGGGGGCGGTGCTCATCTCCATTTCAAAGCCAAAGAGCCAGCGCTGTCCGAGGACGTCTCCGTGGTCATGTGGCCAGCATAACTAAACGCCGAAGGTGCACGGAGCGCTGTTATCTTCCTACCAAAGGTGGTTCCTATTTTTCTACTTGCATTTTTTACATGCTTTCGAACTGCTAGGTTGGCAGAAGCTGGGACAAGTCACTCCATTTTACGGCACTAGGGATGAGTTTATAGCAAACCTTAATTTTATGGGATCATGACACCTCATAGAGATCAATGGTGGATTTGAGTATCTGCAGTTTTGAATCAATTATTGCAAAATATGTTTTGTCTTCTTGGCAACATCCTAATTATTTTCTTGTCTTGGGGGTCTGCAAGTGTGATTTGCAAAGAGACTTTGCAAACTACTAACTAAGCCTTGTAAACAGTTCCTTATTGTAGCATGACACAAAACGTTTTGTGCATCTTCTCCAAAATATATACCAGAAAGAAATCCAAGCTGGGGCAAGAAAAACAAATACAGAACACCTTGAAGGAGAGGTGAAGTTTGTTTCTGAGAACCACAATACAGACAGGGTACCAGATCAGCAATCTGAAGTAGCCACAAGTCAGTTTCCTGGAATAGTTTCTTTTCTAGGAAAGCCACTCTATTGTTCCTTGAAAGCATGCAGACAGCCCATCATCTAGGAAATCTTGGAGAGTGCAATTAACCAGATGGCCAAAAGAGGGCGCTCAGTGGTTAGACATCCTGCTGAGCCTTTGGACTTTGCATTTCAAATGGGGTGATGACCTTAGGACAGTGCTTCTCAATTATTTTCTGTCATGCCCCCCCTAGGAAGAAGAAAACATTTCGCGCACCCCGCGCAACTGTAAATAGTATCATTTGTCTATAAAATTGTTATAAGTACACCTCTGCATAACACTGTATCCTTATTAACGTATAAGAGAATAAAAAAAGAAAGAAATGTGGATCAATTTACAACAAAGAATAGCTTTCTTAACTGTAGCAGAAAAGATTTAAAGGAGCACAGGATTTAAAGGAACACAATATTTAAAAAAACTTTAACCTGCAAAACAAAAATATATAAAATAATTTGAGCTGAGCCCCCCTTTACAGAGCCTCGCGCCCCCCCTGGGGGGCCCGCCCCACTATTTGAGAAGCACTGCCTTAGGATGAGGAGCTTTTTGTTCCTTAATGAAGAAATCTGTAGAAGGGGGAGGTCTCTGACATCCTGAAGTGATTTCCTTTATTTGAGAAGGCTGATGTCTTTTGCTAATTTCAACCTTGGTGTTAAATGTGCCCAGCTAATTTCAACCTTGGCGTGAAATCTGTTGAAATGTAATCTCTAATCTTTTGCTGAAATTTAGCTGAAAAGGTCTCAGAAAGAAAGAAAGAGGGGGTAAAGGTTGAATGGTGGAGGGTTTGATTTCTTTCCTTTATATGTGTAAAATTGGAAATAAGAATTGTGGAACTTCAATTTACAGTAGTGTTTTTCCCCTCTCTTCTGTGACTCAATCTCACTTGGCAAAGCAACTATATTCCTAATTTTAAATAGTATTGCTTAACCCTCTTTCCCCTTATAATGCCCTTGACAAAAAAAAATGGAAAATAAATCATATCCACTGAAATTAAATTATATCTGTAGTTGTTTGGGTTTGTTTTCCTAAGTGGTCTGCACAAGCTGTCTCCAGTTCTATCTCTTCTGAATCGGAGCCATTTTTTCTTAAGATTCTATAGATCTTTTAAATTTCACTGGCCCATAATGGAAGTAATATAAATGTCTTTATTATGAAGATTTGGAGGCAATTTATACCGTACTCTCAGAGACAGCATGGGAGTCTAAAAGAATTTACTGTGGCTTTGATTTACTGCTCACCGGCTAAATTACTTGCTGCTTGCTGTTAGTTCAATAATGTGTTACCAAGGCATCTAAAAGTTTTTATGTAGTGATGTTGGTACTGTTAAACTAGATCAGCACAGTTTATTGTGGTTTAGACTCTGATGGATTTGCCTCCGAGTTTTGTTCTGAATGAGGATCCTCACATCTAGGAACTGAAACTTCTTTCCATTCCAAAATGTAGTGTGGAGAAAACAACTTTCAGTGTAGGGGTTGATAATAGACAAAAAACATATCCCATTCCAGGGTTCTGTTGGAAGAAGGTAGAATAGTGGTCTCCAAACTTTCTATCTTTGCGGATTAGCAAAAGGAAGGGGTAGAGGAGATAGTTCCACATGGGTAGTTGGCGAGCTTGTGTATTTGGGCAGCTCCGTTTGCAAAAGTAGAGGACACGTGCACCGGCCACTTGCCTAAATGAAACTGCACACGTGTGCTCACATGCCTCTTCTGCAGCCTGGTTTTGAGCGGGGCATGGCCTGGTAATGGATCACAGACTGGGGGTTGGCAACTCCTGAGGTTGCTCCACCCTCTATGGACTGCATGAACATGTGATCTAAACATCCTAAGAGATATGTCTACATTTTTAACAATAATAAAATGTAGAGATATGTCTACATTTTTAACAATAATAAAATATTGGGACCAAATGTGGGAATTCCACCCAGGAGGTGGTTACTACATTGTCGGCAGAGGCTACCTCCGTCCCCTTGCTCTCTTGCTCTCAACCATCCATATTTTTGCTTATCATATTGATGTATTATTCTCACTATGTTCCTTTGTCGTCATTTTTTTATTGTTCCATTATTGTTCCATAATAATGTACCATTATTGTTCCATTTATTCCTATTTGCACTCCTTTCCTTTTCTTTGTTTTTATTATAAAGTATGCAGAGGGAAGTATGCAATGGGGTACCTCAAGGCTATGTTTTAGGCCCAGTACTCTTCAACATCTTCATCAATGATTTGGACAAGGGGATAGATAGGGAACTCATCAAATTTGCAGATGACACCAAGCTGGCAGGAATAGCCAACACTCCAGATAGTGTTAAATGATAGGCTAAAGGTACAGAAGGATCTTGATAGACTTGAACATTGGGTGTTATCTAACAGAAAAAAAAGATTCTACATTTAGGCACAGAAAACAAAATGCACAGGTGCAGTATATGTGGTACCTCGCTCCATAGTAGTAAGTATGAGAGGGATTTGGAGTGGACAATCATTTAAATATGTGTGCATCAGCTGCCAAAAAAGCCAACACAGTTCTAGGCTGCATAAACAGAGGGATAGAATCAAGATCACGTGAAGTGTTAATACCACTTTATAATGCCTTGGTAAGGCAACACTTGGAATACTGCATTCAGTTTTGGTTGCCATGATGTAAAAAAAATGTGGAGACTCTAGAAAGAGTGCAGAGAACAGCAACAAAGATGATTAGGGGACTGGAAGCTAAAACATATGAAGAATGGTTGTTGGAATGTCTAGTTTGATGAAAAGAAGGACTAGTGGTGACATGATAGCAATGTTCTGATATCTCAGGGGCTGCAACAAAGAGTAGGGAGACAAGCTATTCTCCAAAGCACCTGAGAGCAGGACAAGAAGCAACTTCTTGCAGGAAACTAATCAAAGAGAAAAGCAACGTAGAACTGAGGAGAAATTCCCTGACAGTGAGAACAATTAATCAGTGGAACAACTTGCCTCCAGAAGTTGTAAATGCCCCAACACTGGAAGTCTTTAAGAAGATGTTGGATAGCCATTTGTTTGAAGTGGTGTAGAGTTTCCTCCCTAAGCAAAGGGTTGGACTAGAAGACCTCCAAGGTCCCTTCCAACTCTGTTATTCTATTCTATTACTAAAGGAGCCTGGTGGCAAATTAGACAGCAATAAATTTAACAAACAAATAAATAACCAAATATGTATTATTTCTTAGATTAATTTCTTTTTTCCCCTTTAGCAGCATGTGACCATCCCCACTTATATGGGACAGTGACAGGCCAAAAGTCACCTGTCAAACTTTTTTGGCTTGAACCTGCATTTTCCCCACCTTAATCCAACACCTGAAGAGTGTGGAGTGTGGAGCCATCATACCGACTCTTCTTAAAAAAGGCCTATAGCTAAATCAAATTGGGCTTTTCCTATGTCCATATCTATTTGCTGCAAGTCAAAAATATCCTTCTAGTCCTGGCATTTGGATAACCATTTGTTTGAAGTGGTGTAGGTTTTCCTGCCTATCCATATCTAGCATGGATATATTCAGTAAATGAGCATTTTAATGTTCAAAACAGAATGTATGATTTCCCCCCCCCCTCAAGAATTCTATGCTATTTTCAAACAAAATTTCAGCATTATGCAGCTAAATGAAAGGCAGAGAAAAAAACATTGGAGGTGGATGTATTCTGGGCTTATACTCGTAAGGTAGTCCTCAGGTTACAACCACAACTGAGCCCAAAATTGCCATTGCTAAACAAGGCAGTTGCTAAATGAGTTTTGTCCCATTTTACAACCTTTCTTGCCACAATTGTTAAGTGAATCCCTGCAGTTATTTAGTAACACAACTGTTAAATGTGTTACTAAAGTATTCCCCACAGACTTTACCTGTCAGAAGGTTGCAAAAGTTGATCACATGACCCCGGGACATTGCAACCATCATAAATATGAGTCAATTGTCAAGCATATGAATTTTGATCATCTGACCATGGGGATGCTGCAAAGGTTGTGTGAAAAATGGTCATGGGTCACTTTTTTTTCAGTGTCATTGTGACTTCGAATGGTCATTACACAAATGGTTGTAAATCAAGGACTACCTGCATTTCTACAAGGAGGAACCTGGATTGACAATGATGAAGGAAGCGGCGTTTATAGGTCTAACTGAAGATAGGAAATATAGGAAAATAGGGATAGGCTGAGCCAAGCTACCTAACAAGAGAAGAGTCAGACAGCCTGTGACCTGTGCCTGGGGAAAAAAAGGGCCAAGGCAACCTTTTAAACAAAGAGCAGGCAGAGCGATAGACAAAGGGCGATTGACCTGGTGTAAACCCTTAGCCTTCTCTTAACACATTACTGCTTCTTGTGATCAATAGGTCAGAGGTGATGAAAAGCCCTGCCACTTTCAATAAAAAAAGAACATATCCCTCAGTTGCGTATATTCAACCGTTGTCTGGTGGGGATAAAATGGTGTTGCCATCCCTGCTCTGTTGACAAAAACTAATGGGACTCCTGCCTGAACTTCATTCTAAACACTAATGTCCACCAGCTCATCTGAATCGGTAGACTAGGAGCTTATCCACACTGCCTGATTGCTCCTCTCTAGAATGAGACAGCGGTTGTGTTTTGAGAGCGGAAACAGTTGACAGCCTATACTTATCTCTTGTCAGTCCTCTCTGGTAGCTCAGACTAGGAAACCAAAACCTAGAATCCTGACACTATCTTTATTATAAGACATCAGGCCCGAAACCAAGGATGATACACAGTGACTTTACTAACCCGAATTCCTTATTGTTTCACACCCATAGATTAAATTGTGCTAGGCTGAGTGCTCTATTATCTGCATTCGCAGTATACTCTGGGAGCTATTAGGGAGGGGCTGTCTTCACCCTCTTTTACTCATTCATAACACCTGGACTGAGTTGCCTCTTATTCCTCTGGAGTGAACCTCTCCCTCCTGGGAATCCACTTCCTTACTACATTCCATCACATGGGTTACAGCAACAGAACCAGAGGTGGTATTCTTCCAGTTCACATCGGTTTGGACGAATCGGTAGTGGCGGCAGCATGAGGCACCCACCTACACGTCATCACGGACCTTCTGCGCGCGCGCTCCCACTACCAAACTGGTAGTGAATATAAGAGGATACCATTACTGTACAGAACTCTGCAAAGCTGAAAGCACTTTCCCTCTACTCTGCCTTTATGTTCCAGAGAACTAGTGTCATGCTACAACATAACTATTGCGCTGTTGCTGCTCTCTAGCCCCATCTGGTGACTGGAGAGACAGATAGGCCCAACTATATTGTCTGAAGCCAGACTTCATTTTCCTTCAGCATATGAAGGAAGCAGCCATTTCGATCTGTGGCACATGGTCATCTGGAGACGGGCCTACGTCCCTTACACGGAGCTGGTGAGGTTCAAGCTGCTTGTTTGTTGGTTGTTATGTTCAGCAGTAGTTTAATGCTGTCTATCTTGTAATTGTATCTTATATATCACTGTATGTATCCTTATTTTCTTCTGTTTCACCATACCCTGTTCTCCCAAAAAAGCGTTCAGATTCACGCACACAGTCTGCTTCACTGGGGAATAGGTGGGATTAGCTGCCTGCCGAGCTGCACACAGATTAATGTGCTGTGGAAACAGAACAACTAGAAAGGGTCCCTTCTGAGATGCTTTCTCCACCCGCCCCCCTTTCCTTCGGTATGCTATCTCTTCTCTGACTGTTGCCCTGTTGTCTGATTGTTACAACTCTGTTGCTTTCACTCAAGTTCATCTCATGTAAGAGTCATTTGGGTTGTTACAGATTTATTTTCTAAGCACATGCCTCTTATAGCTCTCTCCCATCCAGGGGTGGTATACAGTTACCTTCCCTATGAGTTCGTAAATGTGAGAGGATGTTTTGTGCATGCGCAGATCCTTCCGCGCATGCGCTTTTGGAAAAAAAAATGGCCTAAATGGGATGCCATAGAGCCGGATTTCCGCTACTGGTTCGGCCAATCCAGTCCGAACCGGTAGAATACCACCTCTGCTCCCGTCCCACATTTCATATATTAGACACGTATAAAATTATATGCAATATTCCCAGCAAGCTCCAAACAGAGGAAGGGTCTGGTCAGTGAAAAATGGGAGGACACAAGAGTAGGAGAATTGTCCAGTGGGAAGCGGTGGGAGCCTGCAGTCTGGATCAAGTTATCTTGGCAAGCTGTTCCAAAGTAACTCAGTCAAAATGGGATTTTCATAAACCTCAAGTCAGCATGGACACAGAAGAGGAGCAGTTGAAGCAATAAGTGTGGATATGCCCCTGTTAGGAAGTATGGAAAAGAAGTGAATGTATTGGACTGGAAGGATCCAGGATCCAATTCTCACCCAATCGGGAAAGTTCACTCGATACCTTTCTCTCAGTGAATTTTCTCAGCCCAGCTCCATTCTCCAGTAGAAGATCTAACTAGGAAAAACAGCCAGGTAGCTACTACTGCTTTTTCTAAGCATGTGGGAAAATGACTCAGCTACTTAATGGTAGGGCTGCTCTGCTTTGGGAGTTTGCACATACAGTATACGCATACACATATTCACACATCAGCAGAGGCTATAATTTGATATGCAAAAGGGGAGACAATAACTTTCATTCTTGACCCACCCTATACCCTGAAAGAAAACAAAGAAAAGAATAGAGCATAGAGATGAACTGTGCCCAAATTCTTCTGTCTCAGAGTGTATTAAGAATATCAGTGGAACCGAAGTGACTGAAATCTTCCCCAAAGAGGCTGCATTCCAGCATCTCTCTGCAATTATTGCTAATGGAGCTATTATGAGTAGGAAGGCTCCAAACAATACTTTGCCCACTTTTACATATAATTTGGGCTTGGCAAAATGTTCAGTTATAGGTGCTGAGTGGCATTTTTTTCTTCCTAAGAGCTCACTAGCATAATAGCTACAACACTGCATATTAAGTTAAGACTTTTTCTCTCTCTTCAATCGTGGCTGATTCTGAGAGATTCCTTGAAAAAGTCCCTGCACTTTTTTGGGGTGAGGTTTTTGAAAAATGGTTTGCCATTACCTCCTTCTTAGAGCTAAGAGAAAATGACTGGCCCAAGGTAACCCAGCTGACTTTGCGCCTAGAGCTCACCATCTCTTGGTTTCTAGCTTGGTGGCTTCACTACTACACCAAAGTCGCTGGGAAGATTAACTTCCCTGACATGTTGCTATGGTTGCTGATGTCTCAGGCAGATACGCTAACTTAAATAATTCTCTCAGCATGACCGGCATTGTTTAAAAAGAAAGCTAAAGCAAGGTGAATTGAGATGACTAGTTTATACACAGTGCTATGTATGAAATAACAAACTGGAAAAATGAGTTTTGGCTGCTGGAGCACGTCTAGAAGATTCTAATATTTTTGGATGTAATTTAATGCTTACATTAAAAAGCAGTAACTTATAACCAGTTTGTAGTACAGTACTTTCTTCTTTAGGAAAAAGGCACTATTGTGTCTTTAGTCTTGTACACAGGTGAAAATGAGGTATACTAAGCAGACAAATGACAACAGGGAGCCAATAATTTGAAGAGCTATGAGATGAGTCATGGTCTATTGATGACTAGCTTTGGTCTATTGCAGGGGCTCAATGCTGGCTCAAGAATTCTGGGAGGTGAAGTTCACGGGTTGTAAAGGGGCTATAGTTGCCCCTTTTGGCCTACTATCAGCTTCCAGGTAAACATCTTTCTATAGCCTCTCTGTGATCCTAATTCTTATCTAACTCAATAACAAAGCTGTTTAACATGGACAGATTTTCAAGGGTTTCTAGCCATTTTAAGGATCACTGCCTGTAGTTTGGGAAGTTGCGCTGCAACACATATAGAGGGCATTGGGTTACACAATATTAGTCTACAAAGTGCCACTACAGCACGTTTAAATTGCCATGTAATTAGTTTTAGATACAATAAAGCAGTATGGCTCTTCTAAAATGTATCCCTATATTGTAAGGCATATAACACCACCGACACACAATCTTCAGTTTAAGGAATTCATCTCACAAAATTGGACAATGTCCTTCTCATCTAGCTGTGAAAACTCAAGATGCTAGAGACAGAGTTGGGATTCACCTACCTTCCATACCGGTTTGCAAATGTGAGTGTGCTCATTTACTTCGCTTGCACGCACCACATCTGAGCATGTGCACTGCCTTATGTGCATGCACAGCGCTCGTGCATTATGTCAGCTGAACTGGCTGAATACCACCTCTAGCTAGAGACGATATTCTTTATCCCATGTTCTTTTTTCTGCCCCTGTTGCATAGGCATCATTTTTCTTGCAAATTTGTTATTATTTTTTCTCAGGTAGATATATCTTCATTTCGCTAATGGAGTTTTTCCAGGTTTTTTTTTTTAAGGTTTCTTAATGAATACATTTACGTTCTCTTTCAATGTTATCTTTCCATTAATTTATTTTACCCCAAATAACAGCTGCTGAGATAGGGAAGGAAGTAATTTATCAAGTCCATAATCTCAATTTTTCAGAGTTCTTTGCTTTTGTGCTTCCCTGGAGACTTACTTCGGTTCCCCAAAGCTAGGTGTTCCTCTTAGCTTTTGCAGCTGGCGTAGGTTTTAGCTTGACTGCCAAATGCAATTTTCATGTAGGAATTCATTTGACATCTCTGGAGGCCTTGGCTTGTCGGATTGTAATTCATGCTTTAACCCAGTTGTGCAGCAGGCCTTTCAGGAAGATATGGAAAAAAATTGAGTATAAGGGCACAGTCATTCATGTACAACCCCCTCCTCATTTCCTTCCTGAGACATAAAAGGGCCCAGATTCTGAAGATACGAAGATTTCTGGGGATTCCTGCATTCACTCGTGGGAAGAAATATCAATTTGGTTCAGTTCCAAGCTGGGAAAAAGACTCTGGAAAAATGGAGGTTGATTGGAAAGATGGTTTATTGATGAAGTAGAACCACATGGGTTCTGGACAGCTGACCACATGGAGTTAAGAGTGGGGTTTTTAACTATCTTCTCTTGGGCTTTGCACTTGAACTTCCTGTTCCTGTGCAAGAACATGTATTCTCTTGGCTGTTGTCAGACTCCCATGGGGCCATGTAGGGGTTATGTAGGGGGACTCTATAGGCAAAGTACAAGGAGTTTGTTTGAGCTAAGTTTGGTTGACATTTCTGAGGGTGATGCAATGGGTTCTTAAAGGGTGTTGGGCAATTCCTACTGTGGCTTAATGGCTTTTTCCTGTGTTGAATTTTGGGTGAGGATATTTGCTTATGAATACAGCTAGCTATCTCTTTATCTCTTAAGTGCTGACATCTGCTGAAGGCTATTAAAAAAAGGGGGACTGCTTTCTCCCTCTAAAAATAAAACATGTTACTCCATTTCTCATCCAGGGAAGTATAATATTCTGCCTTTTTGGTATTTCTAAGAATATTTCATTCTTCTAGGAGAGGGATGGGTGCTAATTTTCTACACGCTATTTGCAGAATCAAATGCACAGAGAGTAATCGAAACATTAAGTGCATGGAACTTGTAGAAGCAAACACTTCCAAACACAGCTAGTCCTCAACTTACAACAATTCATTTGGTGACCAAAGTTGAAATGGCACTGAAAAAAAGTGACTTATGTTTGTTTTTCACATTACACCCATTGCAGTGTCCCCTGTGGTCACATGACCAAAATTCGGATGCTTGGCAACTGGCATTTGTTTATGACTGTTGCTGCATCCCAGGGTCAGATTCACTTAATAACCAAAGCCAGATTAACTTAATAACCATGTCACTAACTTAACTACAGAGATTCATTTAACAACTGTAGCAAGAAAGATGGTAAAATGGGACAAATTAATACATGTCTTGCTTAGCAACGTAAATTTTGGATTCAGTTGTGATTGTAAAGTTGCAGACTACCTGTATCAAAGAAAGTGGGTTTCCCCGCTCCATTCCTTGTCCTAGAAATGAATTCCTAGGTGTGGGAATAAAGAGAACAGAAGTTTAAAATGTTTTATTTAGAAACAAATGAAACATAGGAACAGCAACAGGGTAATTTTTATTTTATTTTGAAATCCTTATGCCAGATGAGAGACCGAAAAAAAAATGTGAACACTGGTTGGAAATGTCCCATCTTAAACTACCAACCTAATTTTCCCTTCATTTTCTAAACTGCATTCTTTCTAACCTGTTCTCTTCATCAGCTGTATTCACTTCCTGAGGGAAATGTTGGTGTTTTTTTCAGACTCCTGGTGCAGCAGCACAGTTTTTAACAATAGTTAATAAATAGAACAGTATTTTTCAATTTGGCAACTTTAAGATCTGTGGACTTCAACTCCCAGAATTCCTGAGACATCTGGCTAGGGAATTCTGGGAGTTGAAGTCCACATATCTTAAAATTGCCAAGTTTGAAAAATACTGGCCTAAAGCGTAAGAAACATCACTCCCTTCTCTTATGGTCCTCTCTGGAAATCCCTTTGCCAGGCTCCAGTTGTCAACTTATGGTTTATGTTCTTTTGGCTTTCTGTTTCTTATTTCTTCTCATGGTTCAACTGACTTTTTCCAAAATTAATGCTTTTCTGCTCTGCTTCAGCTGCTCCTTTTATTCTTGTTTCCCTCTGAATCAACTCTCGGCTGACCAACAACACAACTTGGAATTTCAGCTGTTGGTTCTTACCACAACATTTTCAGTGTCCCTTCAATAAAGATGCCATAGGTTTTATACCTATGACACAACTTCTCATTGGATGAAACATTTTTAGGGTTTTTTCTTTCTTTCTTTAATGCCTTTGCATTTAGTGATGTGGGCAAAACACTTCAGTTTATACATTCTGCTAGTGAAGAATTTTTTTTTAAGCAATACAGCAGTTCATGGTTTGATTTATACCCCCAATGGTGCATGCTTTCCTCTTGCTTGCTTGCCAAACCCACTTGAATAAACAAAGGAGAAGTATCAAGCCCCCTGGAACCTGGATCAATCCCAAATTTACCTTCTTTATTTAACCACCTGTGAGAAACATAAATTTTAGCTCATAAAATTCTTAGCCATCATCACAATAATTGTTACCATTATGTAAGCATATGATTTCATCTGTCATCAAGTCAAATATGATCTTGAGGCCTTGACATATTGGCCCAAACTTGGTATGGTTTCTACATAGCATTCTAAGGGCACATAGAATAATATTTTCAAAGCTGTTTCTTTTTATATGCATTTTCCCTCCTTCCCTGATGCGCCATGCTCCAAGCTCTAGTTAATTATGCTTTAAAAGCCTCATCTCATTTGATAGAATGGGAAAGAAATCATTAATGTTATAGGCAAGAGGAAAGAAAGAACTATTTCCATAAGGAAAACAAATCATTAGCACATGACGATTTTCAGGGTGCATCCATTTGTTGTAGAAAAAAAGATCAAAATAAGAAAGGGCACCAATGAAATATAAATTAGTAGGTCAAACATCCATACAGCCTTATATTTCCCTTCCTCATTTTTACCATAGCATAAGCCCTTTTATGTCATTGCACAAATATCAGCATTTAGTTATTTTAAAAGTTTACATATCTACTTTCTTCAAAATATCCCATTCAGATCAGACACTTGCAGATGTCCTCAACTTACGACAGTTCGTTTAATGACTGTGCAAAGTTACAACAGCACTGAAAAAAGTGACCTATGACCGGTTTTCACACTTACAATCATTGCAGCATCCCCAGGATCACGTGATCAATATTTGCCCACTTGACAACTGGAATGTACTTATATGACGGTTGCAGTGTCCCAGGGTCATGTGATAACTTTTTGCGACCTTCAATGGGGAAGCCAGATTCACTTAACAACCATGTTACTAATTTAGCAAGTCCAGTGATTCACTTAACAAATGTGGCAAGAATGGTCGTAAAATGGGGCACTTCATAATTGTCTTGCTTAGCAATTGATTTTGGGCTAATTTATGAAAAGCTTTTTTCATAATTTTTAAGTGTAAGGGACAGTTTAAGATTCACTTCATTCATTTTTATCCTTCAGCAGATAGATGACCTTAACCTAAAGTTGTTTCTAAACTCTGCCAATTTTTATATATTTGTGTGTGCCCGTGTGTGTGTGTGTATACACACACTCACACACATATTAATGTTGTTGTTTTGGGCATGTAATCTCCTGTCTCCTTAATTCCACTCCCAAATTGTATAAATGTCTCAAATGCTGTAATGAAACGCACCTGGGTCTCCCTATCGAGGCTGAAATCTTTGGATAAATATATGAACTACCTGCTTTTAAGATTCATGCCACATAAGTCAATCTTCAGACTTTTTGGGCCTTGGTTCAAAAATTGTAGAGTAGAAAAGGCTTGTGATTTATAGATTATTTGATAGACTGAAATGGTTAATTGCCTGATTTATTTGTGGGCATTTTTTAAATGGCAAGCATTGTACATTAAAATACGGTAGAAGCAGCAGGCAGACAAAACCATTATTTAAGTCGTTTTGATCAGATTACAATGCACAAATAACAACAACAACAACAAAAGAATGTAATTGAGGGTCTCCTACACGTAATAAATGTTTCTAGATTACCTCATATGCTCAGTAATAAATGACTTCTAAATGGTCAGAAAAAGTGGTTAGGGGGAAGTAAAGTGGGATTGAAGTGAAGAGCCGCGGTGGCGCAGTGGATAGAGCGTAGTACCGTGGATTACTTCTGCTGATCATGGGCTGCCTGCAATTTGGCACAGATTGAATCTCACCAGGCTCAAGGCTGACTCAGCCTTCCATCCTTCTGAGGTGGATAAAATGAGGGCCCAGATTGCTGGGGGCAATAGGCTGACTCTGTAAACCGCTTAGAGAGGGCTGGAAAGCATTGTGAAGCGGTATATAAGTCTAAGTGCTGTTGCTACGTATTTATCTACAAATCGTATCAGCCTATGACTGGAAACCTCAGAGAATGGAATATAATTGTATATGCAAACTATCAAAGACTTAAGTTAGGGATAAGAAGTCTTTGAAGGCCAGTGGACACACCTGAAAATCTAAGAGCATGTTATGAACACATTTACAAATTGTAGCAGGAACCAGGAAGAAGCGGGCATTTCTCAGAAGTTCAAATTGTACCCTGCCTCCCCTGCCATCTTTCAAGCACCAGGGAAATCAGGAGATCCAAGAAGATCAAATGGTTATAAGATTTATTGCAAACCTAAACTCTCTACAAGAATTTGAACTACTAATCATCATCTTCTTTTAATAGCCCTATAATCCCTTGCAGGGTGGAGTCTGGGCACCTGAAGGGAGCTGAGTGTTTACTGGCTGGATGCCCTTCCTGTTGCCAATGCAGAGTTTAGATCAGCAGATATATACCCATTGGGCTCAGAGAGAGGAATATCTGCTTCTACTTAGGATCGAACTCATAGCCTCCAGATTGTGAGGTGAGAGCTCCACCTCTAAGCCACCGCACCACAAACAATTTGAACAAGAAATGGCCCAAGCAATTTGGCGGTTGATAAGAGTCACAGGCATTCAAGGTGGACTGGACTTAGATTTCTTGTGGGCATGAAGGAATTCATGCAGTGATGGGATTCAAATAATTTAACAACTGGTTCTCTGCCCTAATGACCAGCTGGGTAGGCGGGGCTTGGTGATCATGTGACTGTGTGGGCGTGGCCAACTCAACATCACTCATGTGGATGGGTGCTTCTCCTTAGCTATTACAATGTAATAAGGGTTAACCGGAGAGGCAGTTTCTATAAGCAGGGCAATAAAGATTAGGCTAGAAACAAAACCAGAATGTTTCCTTCCTGTCTTCCTTACAGGATTAGCCCTGTAAAGAGGAAAAAAACAAAATGAGATTTCTTCCAACAACCAGTTCTCCGAACTGCTTAAAAAGTTAACAACCGGTTCTCCCGAATAGGTGGGAATTGGCTGAATTCCACCACTGGATTCATGACTAATGACATGTTTGACCCCTCCCTTGGGCTCAGCCTGGGCATCTCCTACACCAGTGATGGCAAACCTTTTTTGGCTCGCGTGCCACAAGTGGGGGGAGCGTGGGGGGGGGGTCGTGTGCGGGCGTGCCGCACCCATAATGCAATGCGCCCCCAGTGCGCATGCGTGCACAACGCGCCCATTTTTGCATGATTTTTTCGCCTTCCCCAGGCTCCAGAGGCTTTATAGGAGCCTGGGGAGGGCGAAAAGAGCCTCCCCCGCCCCCCCCGGAGGCTTCAGGGAACGTTCGGAGGCTTCCCTGAAGCCTTCGGAACACTTAAAACCTCCCCGCCACCCCCGGAGGTTTCAGGGAACGTCCGGAGGCTTCCCTGAAGCCTTCGGGACACTTAAAACCTCCCCGCCACCCCCAGAGGTTTCAGGGAACGTCCAGAGGCTTCCCTGAAGCCTTCGGGACACTTAAAACCTCCCCGCCACCCCTGGAGGTTTCAGGGAACGTCCAGAGGCTTCCCTGAAGCCTTTGGGACACTTAAAACCTCCCCGCCACCCCCGGAGGTTTCAGGGAACGTCCGGAGGCTTCCCTGAAGCCTTCGGGACACTTAAAACCTCCCCGCCACCCCCGGAGGTTTCAGGGAACGTCATCGCAAGGATTAAGGCGAAAGGGGGCGGGGGCGGGGAAAGCGAAGGGGGCTTTGCATGATTTTTTCGCCTTCCCCAGGCTCCAGAGGCTTTATAGGAGCCTGGGGAGGGCGAAAAGAGCCTCCCCCGCCCCCCCGGAGGCTTCACGGAACGCTCGAACGCGGCGCCGGGGCCCGGCAGGCAGCGAACGAGTCTGAGCCTGCCGACTGGAGGAAGAGGGTGAGAGGGGCGTCCTGTGAATGGCGGCAGCAGCGGCGACAATAGTTGCAACTCGGCTGCCTGCCACCTTTCCCCTCCTTTGTCTCCCAGCCGGGGCGGCCAGCCGGCAAGTTACGACTATTGTCGCCGCTGCTGCCCCCGTTCACAGGACCCGCCTCTCACCCTCTTCCTCCAGTCGGCAGGCTCCGACTCGTTCGCTGCCTGCCGGGCCCCGGCGCCGCGTTCGAGCCGGTGGGGGAAAGGAGGAGGAGAAGGAGGACAACAAAGCCCCCTTCGCTTTCCCCGCCCCGCCCCCTTTCGCCTTAATCCTTGCGATGGCGCGGCTAGAGGAGGAGGAGGAGGAGGCGAGGGCGGCGTCCTAGCGGTGGTGGCGGCGGCGGCGGCAGCGATGTGAAGGCCAGGCGCAAGGACGCCGAGCCTGAGGCGCCGCGCAGTGGAGGCGATCCGGGCCCGGGCGATGGAAACGCACGTCTCGTGCCTGTTCAGGGACCGTCCCGAGGCTTCCCTGAAGCCTTCAGAGTGCTTAAAACGACCATCCGAGCAACCCGGAAGTCACTTCTGGGTTGCTCGGAGGTTGGTTTTAAGTGTTCCGAAGGCTTCAGGGAAGCCTCGGGACGTTCCCTGAAGCCTCCGGGGGGGCGGGGGAGGCTCTTTTCGCCCTCCCCAGGCTCCTATAAAGCCTCTGGAGCCTGGGGAAGGCGAAAAATAGCTTTTAAAAAGGTGAACTCAGCTGGCCAGCGCGCGCAGGCATGCTGGCCAGCTTACAGGGCAGCGCCTCGCGTGCCCTGACAAATGGCTCCACGTGCCACTTGTGGCACGCGTGCCATAGGTTCGCCATCACGGTCCTACACCATCCATTCTAATAGCCCAGGATGCTCTTGGCCACATTTTTGCCTTTTTCTGTGCAAGGAGGCAGATTGCCAAGCCCAACAACTGGGCTACAGCCACTCACTGTTTTTATTTTCTAAGAATGGCCCTAGGGCCTGCACGCCTTCAGGCATCCCTGAAAATAAAGCTGAGAAACCAAAGAATCACATCAGCTTCGTATTCAGTGTGGTAAATAAACATTTTAACCAAGGTAGGGAAGCATGTGGTTTTTTCCAACTCCTTAGTAAGATTCTGCTCTGGTTCACATGGCTGGGAGAGAGGTGAGCACACGCTCTGAACGGAAAAGACCATGTATGCTAGGCTGCTGCCCAAATGCCCTTTGCATAGGTAGCATTGGGAGAACTTTTCTTGACACCTCCCCCCCCCCATTTTCCCTGGTCTGCTTGATCCCACCCAGTTTTCTAATTCAATCTTTCTTTTTCCATCTCTTTCCACTTCTAGATTTGGTCCTATTCTGCTGAATCCCCTGAGAGGCTTTTTTTTTTTGCAGTGTTCCATTGGTCTGGCAAGGATAAAAATAAATTCAGTTAAGGCAGAGATGAAACTTTGACATACTAGTTTTCATAGTCGTTATTACATTTCCTACTTCTTTTGTTATAGATGCAGTCTCTGGCTTCTCTAGAGAAGTTGTGAAGAAGCCCCAAGAGGCACTGCCAGCTTAATGTAGATAGTAATGATCAATGATATGGTTCAGTGGTGGGTTCTGGATCCTGTTCCAACTGGTACGGTTGGAACGGGCCCAGTGCCGCCCACATGGATGCGTTCGGTGTGCGCGCACATGTGTCATGCCTACCTGCGACACCTCCGCAAGCCTCCGCGATGCCCCATATCAGCGGAGCGTTGCACAGGCGCCAAAGGCTTAAAGGACAGGTAAGGAGCTCGGGTGGGTGGGTCCTCCGGAGCACCTTACTGGAACAGTACCCAGTACTCAGGGCATGCTCCAATATGCCTCTACCGGGGCGTACCGCCTGCAACCCACCCCTGATATGAAGTACAGTGCTTGAACTGGAAAAATGGGGAAATTTCATCTAAAATTGTCTCAATGCACAGTAGTAAATCACATATGTGCATCTGCACATACCCACACCAATGTTTTGCTCATTGCTAGCAACATAACCGAAATAGCCTTTGATAGTCATGAACCACAGGCATCCAACCTTTTGGTTTGCCTGGGCCACATTGAGAGAAGAAGAATTGTCTTGGGCAGCATATAAAATACATATTATTGTTCATGTGTATAAATGAGAGGTGATATTCAACAGGTTCTGACCAGTTCTGGAGAACCGATAGTGGAAATTTTGAGTAGTTCGGAGAACCAGTAAATGCCGCCTCTGACTGGCCCTGCCCCCATCTATTCTCTGCCTCCCGAGTCCCAGATGATTGGGAGGGAATGGGGATTTCGCAGTCACCTTCCCCTGGAGTGGGAAGGGAATGGAGATTTTATAGTATCCTTCCCCTGCCATACCCACCAAGCCACACCATGCCCACCAAGCCATGCTCACAGAACCGGTAGTAAAAACATTTGAATCCCACCACTAGTATAAATCACATAATCATGTTAAAAGTTTATGATCTTGTGGGGGCATGTTACTAGCTGTTCAGGGGCGTATGTATCCCATGTGCTACGGGTTGAACATTCCTGTGCTAAACTATGCAGCATTTGCCATTGTATGCAAAGTAAGACTACATTTTCTGTGACAAAGTTATTGAAATTTTATTGCTTTCTAAATGTCTCAGGTATTGCATCTGATTCATCCTCAGCAACCAAGTAATAGAAGAGAATTATTATCTAAAAAGCTTTGAGTCCAAACTAAGGGCTAAGCCAGAAGTCTTGCTACTTAAATACAGTTTTCTCTTTTTGTTTCCTTGCCTCCATGTTCCAAAAATACAGTTAGAAAGGCAGCAATCTTTCACATGAATAGGAAGAGCTTGTTATAAATCCTGTTCCAGCAGATATTCTTGATTAAAATGTTGCTTGCTTGCAAATAGTGGATGGATGGTTTACAGCTTGGCATGATTGGTCATGTTAGGTCTAAGTCCTTTGACACTGTTTGAAAACCCATTGGAAAATACCCATCAGATATTTGTGAAGACATTTATAGTAAACATAGCATCAAAATAATGGACATCTACAGGCAGCAAACTTGCTGGATGGGCAGGTAGAAATTTTCGCCCACCTGCAACTTGGAAGCAGTTGTGATTGTGCCAGGAGTGGGAAGCTCTTGCAACGGTAGCATCACAACCCAATTGGATTAATGCAACGCTTTCTATATAGGGCTGTCTTTGAAAATTCCTTCAATCGAACAATTCCATCTATCGGCATCAAGGACATGTGCTTTCTCTGCTGTGACCCCTATCCTTTGGAACAGCATCACTCCAGGGATCTGTATCGCCCCCACTTTGATGATATTCAAAATATCACTGAAAGCTTATTTCAGGGGTCGGCAAGTTTAAATACTCAAAGAGCCACAAAGGTCCTAACCAGAAGCGCCCTGTTCATTTCTGGAGCCAACCGGAAGTCTGGTTCCCCCACCATAGAGTCTCCTCCTAGCCTGGTGTCCTTTTTCCTCTATTTGTCCTAACTGAAAGCCCTATCAGTTGTGGAGTTGACTGGAAAACCCACCTCTTGCCATGGAGTCTCCTCCTAGCATGCCCTGCTCCCCCCACAACTGGAAGCTCTTCTCAAAATTGTGGCGCCGACAGGCAACAGGGAGCCGCGGCAGAGGGATGAAAGAGCTACATGCAGCTCCAGAGTTGTCGGTTGCTGACCCCTGGCCAAGTTGATGCCTCAAGCTTTGGGGTACAGTGAGATCAGGTCTCTCTGGGATACTCAACTGGGATGGTATTTTAACTCTACTCATCTGTTAGATGTGATCTTTATTCTTACTTTTATATTGTTTTCCTTGCTTTTAATGTTGCCCAGAATCGACTGACCTCCAAACTGAAGAAAGAAACAAAATTACTTGGAAGCTGCAATTAGTCCAAAATATAGAAACCCACTTCTTGACTGGCAGGAGACATCACGATCATATTGTACTTGTGCTGCATGGGGCTGCCAGAAACTTCCCAGGTGCAATTTAAAAAGCATTTAAAGTTTGATATGGCCTGAAGCCCAGAAACTTATAGGAACCTGTCCATCCAGACATGATCCACCCAGTACAAGCATCCCAGGAAAAAAGTTGGGTTTTGCAAACCAAGTGAAGTGGGGGTGGGAATGGGAGTGGGGTTGAAACTGAAGTCAAGAAGGAGCTTTTTTCAATGTTGGCCCCAGTGCTGTGCTTTATATAGAAATCAGTCTCACTCCTCTTAATTATTATTTTATTTATTTTACTTTAATCCTTCTTTGATTATTTTTACAAACAATTCAATGTGGTAAACATATCTAATACTCCTTTACCCTTCCATTTTCCCTATAGCAACAACCCTGTGAGTCGGGTTGAGCTGAGAGACAGTGACTGGCCCAAAGTCACGCAGATGATTCTCATGCTTAAGGTGGCGCTAGAATTCACAGTCTCCTGGTTTTTAGCCTGTTGTCTTAACCACAAGACAAAACTGGCTTTTTAATGGTCTTTTACTGTGTGAACACTATCATTATGTCTGTCTATGCATCTTCTCTGTTTGTTTGCTTTTTGATACTGAAACAACAACAACAACAAATGTATCCAAAAAGTTATGGGAACACAACGTGGGAAATCGTTACCGAAAATGAGAAGGTGAAGATCTTGTGGGACTTTAGAATTTAGACGGATCATCATTTGGAACACAACACGCCAGATATCACGGTTCTCGAGGGCCAAAGTGTACAATTTATTGATATTGCTGTACCAGGAGATGCCAGAGTCGGATAAAAAGAACTGGAAATATTGCGACTTGGCCATCGAAATTACACGGCTATGGATAAAACATGTAACAGTGATACTCATTGTCATCAGGGCCCTGATCAAGAATTTTGCAAAACACATCAAGAAATTGCAGCTTCCTGCAATAACACCAGCAGAACTGCAAAAAAAAAAAAAAAAAAAAAAAAAAAAAACCCTGCTACTCAGAACATCGTATATTTTAAGAAGATACTCGGTTGATATCTGGGATGCTGGCAGCAACCTGTATCAACCATTAGCAGTCAATGGTATTTGTGACACATCTTTAAATGTTCAGTTAACTGAGTTTCATGTTTAATGAATAAGAGAAATAATAATAGCAATATTTAATGGTTTATACTTCAGATGTTTTAATTGTATACTTCTGCCATATGCCATCAAGAGTCTCATGGCAAGGTAAAAAGTTAATAGAGAAATAAATATTTTAAAAGTATATTAGAATTATATGGTGTCTGCTCTAAAAAAACTTTACAAATATTCATAGCAATAAAATTATAAAAACTCTATTTCCCCCCCAACTCTAAAAGTTTTCAACCAGAGGAATGTTTTAAGCTTCCCTAACTGTTATAAGGGAGGAATCACCTTCAGTTCCAGTGGTGTGTTGTTCCATAGTCTAGCCCACATCATGGAAAAAGCAGAATTTGCTGTTAATGGTAAACGTATTTGTGAAGGATCGGCAAAAGGTACTTCACTGGAAATTTAATGATGCAAGGCAGCATATTCAGGTATAAGATGATGCTGGAAATAAACTGGGCCCAAACAGAACTAGAGAAATCAAGTGATGACTTAGTACTACAGCTTTAAAAACTGATTTCATGACATTAACAATTTAATGATGTATTCAGTGCAGACTGTAAGTCTGCTCGCTCTCAAAAGAAATAATTTGGAGAGTGCATGTGTCAGAGGCATATTTATATCTTAAAGATCAGCATGCCCTTGCCTGAGCTGCGTGCTGATAGCTGCTGACTTGTTCTCTGTTAGCAATAATACAATTGTGAAAAGATTGAGATTTCACTTTCCCCCCTTTTTAAAGACATGCAACGTTCAAATTCCAGCTGAGAAAGGTAGCTAATAAAAAAAAGGGGGGGGGGAATTGATGCTTATTGAAAACAATATGCTCAAATGGTTGGAAACAATATTGGAAAGTTAAGCAAAAGATTTATAAAAGTAAGGCTCCAGTAACTTTTCCTTGCTGATGTAGGAGATTTTGCAGGGCCAGGTTAAATCCCCCCCCCCCAAATCATCTTCCCAAGAAAACTCCAGAAAGAGGAACTTTCTTACACTCTTATTTAGCCCTGTCTTTGTCACCACTGTCCAGGGGTGGGTTGCAGCCCTCATTACTGCCGGTTTGGTGCACACAAAAATTTTGTGCTCCCTTTGCTTGCGTGCATGCCAGACAGGCGCTACACACACGTGCACATTTGCACATAAACAGGTCTGCGCATGCGCAAAACGAAAAAAAGAAAAAAATTACATTTATGCAATGAAAATTGTTCTGCGCATGTGCAGAACTGAAAATCGAGATGGTGGAGCTGTAGGAGAACTGGTTCGGGGGTGTGGCAGGCCTGGGTCGCTGCCGGTTCCAGCTACCCAGGCCATAAAGTTACTACTGATTCAGCCAACCGGTCCAAACTGGTAGGGATCCACCTCTGCCACCAGAAGTAAACCAATTTGTGTTTCAATGTTATGATCTTGGGTTCACATGTATCCCTAAACTATATATTTCGGATAGGCTGAAGTTCCCAGATTATAGAAGTCAACAATGCAGTGTCAGTTGTCTTTTTAGCTGCTTGCATGTAGCTATATTTTTAGACAGTTACTCAAACAAATGCAAATAGTACTTTATTAGATTATTTAGTTATATGAAAGGTATTTATAAGAGACAAAGGACGGATAATAGTCGGGCTGCCTTAAAAAGTGGAGTCTTAAATGTTGTGCCCATTCCCGAATCAGGAGGCTGTCCTCACTGTCACTCATGCTCTGGTCACCTCCAGGGAGGACTATTGTGATATGCTGTACATGGGGCTGAAGAGTATCTGAAATCTCTTAATTCATTGTTATATGAATGATGGCTCTTTGTTGCCATATCAGCCATCTTGTGGAACATCATTACCCCAAGATGAGATTGGCCCCATCCTTGACATTCTTCCATTAACATGGTTATGTCAACATGCTTGGGGATCTCAAGGTGAACTAGTGAGGTGGCTGCAGGGCCTATAATATAAAATCCTGTCTGCTAATCTTTTAACAGTAAATACTGACAGATGTTATTAATTGTAGAATTTTTCTCAATGTTGCTTATTTATGGTTTTGTTTTATATTATATGCTACCTAATGACACTTAATACAATTAATTGTATTTATATAGCCACCCAACCCACAAGACATAACACTGTTATGTCTTGTGGGTTGGGTGGCTATATAAATACAATTAATTAATTAATTAATTAATTAATTAATTAATTAATCAATCATCATATTGGGCTGATGAAGTGGAGAAGTTTGGAATGAAGATAACAGTTGATGACTAAGATGGACTCGACAGCTCTGCTTGTGACGGTGTATGGTTTGAATGAAGAGCATTATGGGCTGGTAAACCTGAGATAGGTTGGGCAGTGCTGACACTACTGAAGATTTACATTATTGAAGTTAAGCTGCATCTGTTTCCAAAGGGAATTGTTGGGCATGCTCTAGAGAAGAATCTGAAGACATGAGGAGAATATGCATTATGGAACATAGTCTGCTATGCACAGACAATTCCTTAGCAATGAAAGAGGTTAGAAATACAGGTTTTACCACCCAGAGGGGAAAAAAAAAACAGTTGCTAGCTTGGTGTGTCAACGTTCAGAATTCTAGACTTCACACTAGAACAGGGGTATCAAACTCACAACCCCCGGACCCGGTGCATCACGTGCTGGTTACGCCCACCCGCAGTTTGGCGAAGGGGGAAAAAGTTGCGATACGTCAGGTGACAACAATGTGACCCTGTAAGCTTGACACCCCTGCACTGGAAGATCAAATTGAGAGAGAGCTATAGAGTTTTTCCCCAACTGAGTGGCAGATTTATAAGACCCACAATTTCAGGGATAATTCCTTCATCTATTGTTCTGACATGATATTATAGAATCATAAAGTGAAATGGAACCACATAGAGCAGCTTCTTTAATACAAGCCAGATATCCCTCTAAGTCAGGGGTGGGCAACTATGACAAACTGTATGACCCATGAACTTCAACTCCTAGAACTTCAACTCCTAGAATAGTTGCCCATCCCTGCTCTAACTGTACTAGCTTTTAAAAAATTTTTTCCTAAGTGGCGAATTTTAGATGTATTTTTATTGAATTATATTGGTATTTTCAGTCCATTCCTCTAAAGGTCATGATTAATTCCCCCCAACTCTGAAATCTAGGGTATTAGCAATTACGGTATATCTAATTCTGTTTCATCTGAAAATCTGATAAATGTTCTCTTCCATCTTCTCAGCTAAATAATAAACAGTCATTACTGTATGAGCAAAACCACAAAAAAACTTAGTAAAGGAACTAAAGAAAGGGTAAATTTGTTCCATTTTCAGAAACGTAACTTATGGTAGTTTGGATGATATGACTTGCTATCCTAAATTAGTTTTCTCCAATTAGTCCTCTTGAGGTTGATGGATCAAATAGGCATATTTAAGACTTCAGCCCTTATGATTTTGTTGTAACTTGTATCTGGATAAGACATTTCCTCCTGGCAATTACAATGATCTGCCAAAATCTGTGTGTCTCAGAGGAGCTTGTATCTTCATCCCTTCTAATGATTTCCTCTTCCTTCTCAAATTTTGTTTGCTTTTCACTACAGTGGTTCATAAAGGTCATTCTTAGCTTTTGTTAAACACTTATTCTGAATCCAGCCCCCTATTCAGCGATACTGCAGTAAATGCTAATTTTCATACAATATTATGAAATCATAGCTGTCATTGGCAAAACATATGTTCCAATGCACTTCTTGACACAGCTGCAGAATTATTCAGTTTCCCAGGAGGCATGTTGACCTTTTCCGTGCTTTTTTTTTTTTTTTAAGAATAGCTCTGTGCATTCAAACAATAAATGCAGGACATATTCCTTTAAATTAGGTTGTGAATGGTCAGGTCATTGATCCATAAGCAGTATTCTCTGTAGGCTTGGTACATTTAGCTCTGGTGTATATAGTAATTATGCAGCAATATGTCAGAAGCTCCTTGGCACTAAGTGTGAAATTGTTTCCTTCTCCATCCATGAATGCATCCTCCATCTGTGCTGAGATGTTTTCTACAATGTTAGAGATCCTCTCTTGTAAGTAATGTCTGGAGAGGTGCATTTCTAAACATAGTTTCAAACTTAAAAGCAGGCAATAACAATAACCAGGAACAATAATCACAGCTCAAATACAAATTAAAGTGAGAAATTCGTAGGTGTTAGTTGTTTACTTACTTTAAGGATTTATATCAAATGGAATGTGCCGTAATCTATCTAATTGAATTGCCAGTGTTTTATTGCAGTTTTGTTCATGCAGCCATTCATCTTAAATCTTCTTTATATTCAATGTTTGATAGCAATGTGAAAAATTGCTATGTTTGATAGCAATGTGAAAAAAACATGACATCATTGACTGCTCTAACTACCAAAATGGTGTTCAGGATTTGGAATTAGCCTTTTTTAAAAAAAATCTGGACCAACTCTGGAACACTAAAAGGCTCCTTGGAATAGTTCATTTGAATATTTATTTTATTTGTTTAGTTTGTCACCCATGTACAAGATAACAGGAGTAAGAATAAACATGAATAAGAACACAGGAAATGGGTACAAATAAATGGGTACAGTAGGACAGGGATGTTAGGCACACTGGTGCATTTATGCATGCCCCTACTGGCCTCTTAGGAATGGGGTGAGGTCAACAGTAGAGAGTTTAAGGTTAATGTTATGGTGGTTTGACTCTGTAACAACAGAGTCAGGTAGTGCATTCCAGGCATTGACCACTCTGTTGCTGAAGTCATATTTTCTGCAATGAGTTTGGTTCAGTTTACCTTCAGTTTGTATCTATTGTGTGCTTGTCTAGTATTGTGATTGAAGCTGAAGTAGTCATTGACAGGTAAGACGTTGTAGCAGATAATTTTGTGTACTATGTTTAGATCAGACCGTAGGCGACATACTTCTAGGACCTAGAATCTAGGTGGTCCAAGCCCAAAATTTCGAGGATGGCGTAAGATACTCGGTTGTGAGTAGAGGAGTGGAGTGGAGTACTCTTCTTGTGAAATACCTCTGGACTCGCTCAATTGTGTTAATGTCCGGTATACAGTGCAGATTCCAGACAGACGAGCTATATTTTTGCACATCCCTAACCAAACTCATTCTACTTTGCTTTTTGTTTTAAGAGTAAAAACGTAGTGGATTATTTTAATGCATTCTAACATGACGTAAATAAAGATTTAAAAGGCGTGGCTTCCTTGAAAAATTGCATTGTAATTTAAAAATCATTATATATTTAAACCCAGATAATTGCCCATTCAAATCTGCCATCTATTACAAATGGTGGGATAGCTGAATATAAGATACATGTTTCAATGGGAATTAATTGGCTTTGCAATGTACTTGAAGCAATGCACAGGTAGCATTCAAATGCAAGGATATGAAAAGCACCCCATGGATTTTGTGAGGTAATACAAGACAGAAAAGTGGGGCAGCACAATAGCCTCATGCCCTCCAAATTTACAATCCTGGCCTGCCACTCAAGATTACTAACAGATTCTTTATTCAGCATCTACATAATCCTGCTAAACATTTTTTTCTTCCAAACCCTTTTATTTATCCTGGTACAACTGCATTATCCCATTTGCACTTCTCAGATGACATAATAACCAAGAAAAACAGGTTCTGTTTTTAGAAGAAACACTGGTATGTCAGCGTGCCAACAACCTGAGCTAAATGTGCTTCTCCTCAGGTTGCCATGGCAAACAAGGAACCTCCGTGATAGCTATCCATCATCACAAACATTATCAGGCATTTCCTGTTAATGTTCTTGCAGCTTTCCACTTGGTTGCCAAGCTAGATAAGAAGTCGGGAGCTTACATTTCTGGTTGTAGATCAGAAGAATGGCAGGGAGTCTGCTGTAGGCAATCATAAAATGTCACTGAGGAAACTGTCAGTGGAATTTCTAGGCCAGAAACCCTTGCAGCTGGATGCCGGGGTGTGACATTAAAGTCACCTATTCCATTCGTACATTTTATTACACACTTTCCCTCTTGGCAACCACTTTGGCTATGAAGTGCGGGGAGGGGGGGGATTGTGAGGTGACATTTTTCTTTTTCTTCTTTTTATTGTCCAAAATAAGAAGGGGTTAAGAAAGATATGCAGAGAAAATGGGAGGGGAAAAATATCGCCGTTAAAACAAATCCGCATAAGAAAGCAATCTGGCAGGGGCGCTATTTGAGCCATAGCTTTAATCTATCATTATTTCCTTGCAGAAGTAAGGATTTTCTCAAAATGAGATTCTTTTCTGAAGGTTTTTTCTTTTTATTACTTCCTTAATAACTTATTGTGGGTATTCACTAACATGCATATCTGGTGTTCACGCAGAACTATAGAATGTTAAAAAAATAGATTACAAATTGCAATCAAAATCCTCATAAGCAATGTTTTAGCACAGGCTATGTTGGGAAGTTGGTATTTACCAGAGGTTGGATATGCCCTATTATGGGGCGTAATGGTACATTCCTTGCATTGTGTTAAGCTCCTTTCTGTTGCAGGCCACAGCTGAGTGGGAGATGAACTTAAACAAGGCTGGTTCACCATTTGTGTCACTGCTTATTCATAAAAATCAACACAGGCTAGACTGAACTCTACAAGGCAGAAAAAATGGAAATATTCAGGCCACATTCAGTTATTGCTCTTCATTCCTTCTGTACCAGTAAGGCTTCATTCATACAGATATAAAATTAGGTGCAATTGGATACATGATGGTAGAATGAATTCTTCTGTTCTGTGAAACTCGTTCTCCCCACACCCTTGTGACAATCTGAAAAACAACAAGAGAAAAACACTCCCATATGTAGTCAATGAACAATCCCAACACTATTTCTGCCTCCTCCTTTTATCTATCTGTGGCCCGGATGAAGGATAGGATTCCAGCTAAGTTTGCACCCCACGAAACACTTCCAAGGATGCGCAAAACCCAGCCAGAGAAAGCTGGTATTTTCAGAAGTTGTAGGTTCTCTATCACTGGAACTTTTCAAGACTGGAGAGATATTTGTCCAGAATGATATAGGTTCTCCTGCTTCTCCAGGGGGTTGGATTAGAACAGCGATGGCGAACCTTTTTTGGCTCGCGTGCCATAATGGGGGGGGGGGAGCGCAGGAGGATCGTGCATGGGTGTGCTACACCCATAATGCAAAGCGTGACACCCAAGCGTGCATGCATGCATGACAAGCGCTCCTCCCATTTTTTCATGCTTTTTTCACCCTCCCCAGGCTACAGAGGCTTTATAGGAGCCTGGGGAGGGCGAAAACAGCCTCGCCCGTCCCCCGGAGGCCCTCCAGAGGCTTCAGGAGCTACCCTGAAGCCTCCGGAGCGGAAAAAATGCCCTATGGGCGAACTGGAAGTTTGGGAATGGACTTCCGGTTTGCTCATAGGGCCGGTTTAAGCCCTCCCGAACTTTCAGGGGCCTTCAGGAGGCTTCCCTGAAGGCTCCGGAGGAGTAAAAACAGCCCAACAGACAATCTAGAAGTGACTTCCGGTTTGCTCGTAGGGCTGGTTTAAGCCCTCTGGAGCCTTCAGGGGCCTTCTGGAGGCTTCCTTGAAGGCTCTGGATGACAAAAAATGGCCCAATGGACAAACCAGAAGTATCCCACTACTTTACTGAAGGCTTTTTATCACCTCTGGGATAGCTGTATGAGGTTTAGAAATAAACAGAAGAATGCCATCCTCAAACAAACAAACAAACAAACAAACAAACAAACAATAAAAATGTGTTCAACTGAGTTATGCACTATTCTGAGGATCTCCTTATGTTGTACAATAGCACAATCCAAAGGTTCCATGCAGATATTAATAAAATAAAAACATGTAGATAGTTCAATGATTCATTTCACCCCATTGAGTCACTGATTGAACCATTTTCATTGTTAAACATGAACTGGGGTGATCTTATTTGCATCATTGCCAGAACTCAGAAGGGAAAGACGTTTCTCATCTGCTAAGGAAATGGAGTAAACATTTGATTAAATCTATATTAAATGGAGTAAAGGTTCAAAATAACTATATTTGTGTCTAGGAAATACTATTGCTGGATTTGCACTTTTAAAAACATTTGCATACAGCAAATGGCAGAACGTAAAGAGAATTCCAAATACTAGTTGGACGGGACAACAATATGTTTTAATTAAAAAAAAAGAAATTAAGGGAGAGGGTGTTTTCCCTATAAAACTCATTTCGTAGCTTAATGTTGAAAGCAGCACTGGATAAAATAGGCTTGGTTTGTCTCTTGCTTACCAAACAATTTGGCTATTGAGTTTTAACTTTCTGTTTTACGCTTCTTAGTTTTGAATAAAGAGGTGATTCTGTAATGGTGCATATTAGAATCAGATCAAAATCATTTTTTAAAAAGAATTAAAAGTACAAATTAAAAATACAAACTAAGAAAGAAAAAAGAGAAAAAAAACTGTCTTACATTTTATATCTATCAATAGTTGTAATATATGCTGAGCAAAGTGGTGACCTAGTGGTGAAGACACCCACCTCCCACTCAGAAGGTTGAGAGTTCAATCCTAGATTGCGGCAGATGTTTCTCTCCTATGGCACAAGTGGAAAACATCTGCTGAAAATATCTCAACATAGGCGTCAGGAAGGGCATCTGGCCATTAAATGTTGAACTCTATCCAGTAATCCCAACATTACCTTGAGGATTACAGGGTCAAAAAAAGGACAACAGTAATAATAGTGAAAATGAAATGAGCATATTATAGTTATTTGGAAAATCTATCCATGGATGAAGTTGCTATCTAGGGCTGACTGATACTTCCTCATACTAGAATAGCCATATCACCACTGGTGGGTTGCCAATTTGTTTACTACTGGTTCAGGCGCAGGCACAACACTTCTGTACATAAGCGTCTGGGTGGGTGGGTGGAGCCTCCCACCGCTGCTACTATCGGTTCATCCAATCCGAGCTGAACCGGGAGCAACCCACATCTGCATATCACCAATGAAAACTTTTCTCCAGCTAGCATTGCTCCTCTTGGAATCAGAATTTACCTGAATAACACCTGGAATATGAGTTATCAAAATTGACACAAGTGTAAAGAATGCTTATTTTTTAAGGGGCTCTTGGGAAGCTGGTTTTAGTATTATTTTAAGGCAAAAATGTATTGTTATTTAGATGTCGATTAGTCAGAATTATCAACTTAAATATTATAGGCTATTCAGGTTTCTGGAGGCTCTATTTTGTGATCTTCAAATGGATAAAGATGAATCATTGCATTCATTTTTGGTGTTTATTTTTTATTATTGGTATTGTGGCTTGTTGTATGTATAGGAAAAATAAAATGACGACTATTAATTTGTAGGAAGATAAATAGGATAGGAATAGTTCATGCAATTGCCTTGGGAAAAAAAATACCCAGGTATGTTAAATGTCACCAACTATTAACTAGGGTTTATTGCTTCCTTGTGACATTTAGATAGTGGAGGATCACCAGATGGCTGATGCAATTAAAAGAATTAATCCTGTTAATACCACTTATCTATCTACCTGTTTGTCTGGGCCCAATCTATTTGCATTAAGTGGGAAGATAATTCTGGTACAATGACCCTTGCATAAGTTAGTCCAGGAACGGGAATCTCAAATGGCTATATTAATAGGCTAAATTGTTTCTATTTTATCTTTCAACCTGAAATGATGGAGTGCAAATTTCAACAGTGTGTAAATGAGAAAATCTTTATGCTGCTTGTTTCCTATGCAATGTCTTGTATACCTCCCAAATTTATTCTGCAGGGGAAAAGTGAGATCAAACAGGGAAAAAGACAATCCTATAAATGATATATTCGTTTTAAAAATATTTTGTTTAATTTAATCTTGTCTAGTTTACTTCTATTCTAAAAGACAATGATCTTTTTTTCCCTTGGTAATAATTTAATATATTGTGATGCATCTTGATGACAGTATTTGAGGCATACATGGGCAGCATTAGGTTTTTCACTGATAACTCAAGGAAGGCAGAGACTAAAAGCTGGCCAAAATAAATTCATGTAAATACAGTGGGACCTCAGGTCCTGAACAGCTCAGACCATGAACAATTTGAGCGCTGACCAAAAAATCCACTAAATGTTTCATTCAGGTCATGAACACATCAGTGGTGGGATTCAGCCGGTTTGCACCTATTCGGGAGAACCGGTTGTTAACTTTCTAAGCAGTTCGGAGAACCTGTTGGAACAAATCTCATTTTGTTTTTTCCACTTTGCAGGGCTAATCTTGTAAGGAAGGCAGGAAGGAAGCATTCTGGTGTTGTTTCTAGCCTAATCTTTATTCCCCTGCTTAGAGAAACTGCCTCTCTGGTTAACTTTTATTACATGGCAACAGCTAAGGTGAAGTTCCCATCACGTGAGTGACGTTGAGTTGACCACGCCCACCCAATCACATGATAATTGAGCCACGCCCACCCCAGCTGGTCATTAGGGCAGAGAACCAGTTGTTAAATTATTTGAATCCCACCACTGGAACACATCCTTGGGTGCTGAATAAACACAGCCACAGCGATTTTCTCTGCTGCAGCGATTTCCCATGCCATTTTTTTTGTGTGCGCGCATGCGCAGTCAATCTTGCTTCTGGTTACGACCAAGTCAGGTGCCGACCGAAGTCCTGGATTACGGTCGGCACCCGACCGCCCACTGTAGCAAGAATGTTGTGGCCTATTCCAAATATGTATACACTCTTAAATAGATACAGGAATTGAGAGGTTGAACAATTCAAAGGTTTTTTTTTTTTTTAAAAAAGGTGAATTTTGAAGAGAAATAAGTAAGAAACGCCAAATTTGTCCCTTACTTCTTTGTACAAGACTTCCTGAAATGAATTCCAGGTTTAGAAGCAGGAAAAGAGAATGGGTGAAGTTATTTCATGAAATAGAGCAGGGATGGGGAACTATGGCCCTTTTATGACTTGTGAACCAACTCCCAGAATTCTGGGAGTGGAAATCCACAAGTCATAAAAGGGCCATAGTTCCCCACCTCTGAAATAGTGTAACTGAAGATACAAGGAATAAACAAAAATCTCAGTAAAGGTCTCTTGGAAGATAACCTCAAAGAGATGGAGAAAGCAAATTAATGTGACAGGTCAAAGACCGAGTTGGCTGAGTTTACTGAAATAGTGTAGCAGAAGTAAGTAGCACTCTCAAGCAATTGTGAGATTAATTGCATGGGTAATAGGAGAAGGGGTTGAAAGAGGAAGAAAACAGAAATAGAAATTAAATTGAGAAACGGTGGTCTGATGGCAAAATAATTGACTTACATGCCAGGAATCCAGACTATACCAACCCATTTGGATACAGGCTGGGTTTGTAGATTGAAGATCTTGGCTGGACTTGTTCAGGTGTACAACCACTGCAATGCCACTTCACCAAAAATCTTATACCCTGATTCTGCTGGGGACAGTTTTCACCCTGAGACAAAACTTCTTTGAGAGGCGGAGTACTCACATAATCCTACTGTTTTTATGTATTTCCCCCCTGATCCCAGTACCTAATTATTTCAGGCTTTAAGACACCTTCTTAACTGGAAAATAGTCTTGACCCAAAGCTTCAGAAGGGTGTGATTTGCTTAGATTTAATGTATATAAAGGACCCTTTTGAAGCTACTGTGTTTTCAGAGTATAAGACGCACCTTTTTTCCTCAAAAAAGAGGCTGAAAATCTGGGTGCGTCTTATACACTGAATACAGCATTTTTTGCTTCCCAAAGCCCCGCCCCTTCACCAAAATGGCTGTGCATACCCTTATGGAGGCTTTCAGAAAGCTCCTGGGGGCTGGGGAGGGCAGAAATGAGCAAAAAACTGGCCGTTTTTTGCCCCCCCCAGTTCCCAGCTACATTCTATAAGCCTCTTTAAGGCTACGCATGCAATTTTTTGACAAAAAATGGGCCCGTTTTTGCTCGTTTTTGCCTCCCCCCCCAAAGCACTCTGCAAGCTCCCCAAGGCTATTCGTGCCTTTTTTTTGGACAAAAAAGGGGCCTGTTTTTTGGGAGGTTTGCAGAGTGCAAAACCTCCCCCCTCTTTTGGAAAGCTCTTTAACTGGTTGATGAGAATTACATTGATCAAGTTCTGTGCCAGCAGAAACAAAGTCTTAGGTGCTGCAGATTGTCCGCGATTTCCTTCTCCAGCACATGGATAAATACACCTGGAAACATTTACCTACCTACCTACTCTCTCTCTCTCCCTACCTATCTAAATTCGCTGTATTTCTCTCTCTCTATCCTTCTACCTACCAACCTACCTACTCTCTCTCTCTCTCTCTCTCTCTCTCCCTACTATCTACTGTATTTCTCTCTCTCTCTTTCTATTTCTCTCTCTCTATCCCTCTACCTACCAACCTACCTACACACACTCTCTCTCCTTACCTATCTACTGTAATTATCTATCTATCTATCTATCTATCTATCTATCTATCTATCTATCTATCTATCTATCTATCTATCTATCATCTATCTATCTATCATCTATCTATCATCTATCTATCTATCTATCTATCTATCTATCTATCTATCTATCTATCTATCTATCTATCTATCTATCTATCTATCTTTGTGTTACAACCCCTGGTATGCCTAAATATGGGAGGAAGGTCACTACTCCCTCTTTCTGTCCTTCGGCTCATCACAGAAGACCATGCAGGCAGAAAACCATATTTTTATTTTTGCCTTTTTATATTTGTGTTGTATTTGTACTGATAAATAAATAAAGGGAGACTAGTATAGATCTCTTTCGAGCTAATTAGCTCTCATCAGCTAGCCATACCCTTACTGGGATTTGAACCTGGGCTGTATTATATCTTAGGCAGGAGTCTTAGCCACTAAGCCACAGGCTCTCCTCCTTATCAGTTGAGCCAGGGAAATAGGTATGTATTTCTGTTACAACCCCTGGTATGCCTAAATATGGGAGGAAGGTCACTACTTCCTCTTTCTGTCCTTTGGCTCATCACAGAAGACCATGCAGGGAGAAAACCATATTTTTATTTTTGCCTTTTTATATTTGTGTTGTATTTGTACTGATAAATAAATAAAGGGAGACTAGTATAGATCTATTTCGAGCTAATTAGCTCTCATCAGCTAGCCGTACCCTTACTGGGATTTGAACCTGGGCTGTATTATATCTTAGGCAGGAGTCTTAGCCACTAAGCCACAGGCTCTCCTCCTTATCAGTTGAGCCAGGGAAATAGGTATGTATTTGTGTTACAACCCCTGGTATGCCTAAATATGGGAGGAAGGTCTTAGTGGCTAAGACTCCTGCATGGTCTTCTGTGATGAGCCGAAGGACAGAAAGAGGGAGTAGTGACCTTCCTCCCATATTTAGGGCCGAATGAGCCGAATGCATCTTATACTCTGAAAAATATGTTATTTCATGAAACAATATGACTCTTTCCCTTCTGAAAGCTAAAGGAAACAATCGCATTGCTTCTCTTTGGTTTGCTTCTGAGCAGTGGTGGGATTCAAATAATTTAATCTGTTCTCTGCCCTAATGACCAGCTGGCTCGGTGGTCATGTGACTAGGTGGGCATGGCCAACTCAATGTCACTCACGCTGATGGGTGCTTCGCCCTAGCTGTTACAATGTAGTAAGGGTTAACCGGAGAGGCAGTTTCTGTAAGCAGGGCAATAAAGATTAGGCTAGAAACAACACCAACATGTTTCCTTCCTGCCTTCCTTACAGGATTAGCCCTGTAAAGAAGAAAAAAAACCAAAATGAGATTTCTTCCAACAACCGGTTCTCTGCACTGCTTAGAAAGTTAACAACCAGTTCTCCTGAATAGGTGCGAACCACCACTGCTTCTGAGACTTTCTCCCACTGGCTAGTCTAGAGAAAAGAAGGACTAAGGGTGACATGATAACAGTCTTCCAGTATTTGAGGGACTGTCCCAAAGAAGAGGGGGTCAACTTCTTTTCCAAAGCACCAGAGGGCAGGACAAGAAACAATGGGTGGAAACTAATCAAAGAGAGAAGCAATCTGGAATTAAGGAGAAATTTCCTAACAGTGAGGACAATTAACCAATGGAACAGCTTGCCTTCAGAAGTTGTGGGTGCTTCATCACTGGAGGTTTTTAAGAAGAGACCGGACATCCACTTGTCTGAAATGGTATAGGGTCTCCTGCTTGAGCAGGGGTCTGGGATAGATGACCTCCAAGGTACCTTCCTGCTCTATTCCATTCTACAGCTAACTAAAGGGAGACCTTGACTTACAACAATTCATTTAGAGACTGTTTGAAGTTATAACAGCACTGAAAAAAGTGACTTATGATCATTTTTCAGCAACATTCCCATAGTCATGTGATCAAAATTCAGACGGGGTCATGTGGTCACCTTTTGCAACCTTCTGACAAGCAAAGTCACTAGGGAAGTCAGATTTATTGAACAACCATATTACTAACTTGACACCTGCAATGATTTACTTAACAACTGGCAAGAAAGGTCGTAATATGGAGCAAAACTCATTTAACAACTGTCTCACTTAACAGCAAACAATTTGGGCTCAATTGCGGTTGTAAGTTGAGGACTACCTATACTGGAAGAATGGGCAAATACTTCTGCCTAAACAAAATATATGCACAGAAGGTAAATAGAATTGTCTATCAAAGCTTCAAGTGATGAGGAGCACTTTGAAGAGGCAGGTTGTGTCACTTCAACACTTGCGTGTTGCAAATTGTGCTACTTCTGTCCTGTACAGTCATCGACAAGGTGAATCCTTGCATCACACAAAAACCCATTTGAGAAAGAAACCTGATTCTAAATGCAAAAACCTACCTTCTTATTAATTACTAGCAACAACAACAATATATCAAAACCAATCTCCAAACGAATGCACTGCTTTTGCTATCATAACGGGCTAATTTAAAAGTGAAGAGTGTTTAGAAGCAGATAGACTGCCTGGGTAATATTAAGCCAGAGGGCTTGAAATGACTCACCAAGTTTATTACACGCAAGAGTGATCCGGTTGGAAATTTCCATGGAAATAAACCCATCCGAAAGATTTTAAAAGTCGAATCACAAAGGGAGACTTCTAATGTTCAAACGCTAATGTTCAATAGAAACCTGGGCATGCTGTTTCTCAGTGAGTGTTTTGGGAGATCATGTCATTGGACTACATCGCGGGAAGGAGAACAGAAACATTCCCACTGCTGGCATCCCCATTCTCCCTGTATTCCAATCTAGGCATGCAAAGTACCTTTGCTATTATGACTGTCTGCAAAAAGGCAGCATCGCCTTACCTACACAGGGGTTGTGGGTCTCTGTGTACACTTGCAATAGCCCTAGGGCTGGCCTTGTTATTATTTATTTATTTTATTCAATTCCTTTAGGCACCCATCTCAGTCAATGACTCTTGGGTGGCTTACAATTCCAAAAGGATAAAAACAATTTAAAAGGTTTTTTTTTTTTAAAAAAAAGTAAAACGCCCCAAATAAATATACACAGCAGCCCGAGATAACCAGTTAACAGTAAAAAAGAAGTGGGTTCCTACCGGTTCCGACTGGTTCGGACGAAGAGGTAGTAACTTGGCGGCCTGGGTCGCTGGAACCGGTATTGGCCCAGGCCTGCCACGCCCCTGAACCAGTTCTCTCAGCGGTGCCATAGGGGTACCCATCTTGTTTTTTTAGTACTGCGCATGCACGCACAGTGTGAACACAGGGGGAGGCACATCCCTGAGCGAACTGCCTGTAGCAGTAGCCAGAACCCACCCCTGCAGTAAGCCAATAAATGGGACCCTTGACACATTCAGCACTCCAGGCTCAAGGACATAGCCAGGGTTTTACGGCCTTAGGAGAGACAGGATTGGGGCCATTCTGATCTCCCAGGGGAGGATCTTCCAGCTATTGCAGAAAAGGTCTGTCTCCTAGTTCCTGACAGGCCACACCCTTTGGTTGCCAGGATATACAGCATGCCCGATCTGAAATGGGGGGGGGATGAGAGAACTCGCCATGACCAACTCACTGCGGGACCACTTGCCGCGGGACAATTTAACAATTCTATTAAATTACTTAAAATAAAATTTAAAAATATTTTAGTTTTATTCCATTCTGTCCCTACTTTTGCACCTTTCTTTAATGATTCTATTCCACCACTCCTTTGACATTAGTGTAACTCTTGTCCCACAGTGAGTTGGCCATGGTGAGTTGGCGGTGGTGAGTTGGCCATGGTGAGCTGGCCATGGTGAGTTGGCCATGGTGAGTTGGCCATGGTGAGTTGGCCATGGTGAGTTGGCTGTGTCGAAATGTCATAGACCTGATTATGGGCATTCCTCCAATTGTTTTCTTGGGTTTTTTTTTTTTTTGCACATTCCCTAATTTGCAACTTCAGATATTGTGATGGAATGTGCACCTGCAGAGCAAAGGCGAAGGCTTTTGGCAACACAGTCCCAGAAAGAGACCCAAATCAAGAGACTGTGTAATCCCATGCTGGATGGGAGAGAGGTGAAGAGGTTCAGAGTGGCTATACCAGGCATAAAATCCTCTTATTTTTGCTACCGGTTTGGAAGCGCCACACACACGGTTTGGAGCGTGTGTGTGTGGGGGGGGCGCTTTTGCGCATGCACAGAACCTTCTGCACATGCACAGAGCATCTGTGATGACACCTGGGCAGGTGGGCAGAGCCTCCCGCTGCCTCCACTATTGGTTCGGCCGAACTCAAGTGAACTGGCAGAATCCCACCTCTGGCCTATATATTCAAATTTCTCAGGATGTATCTAAGTAGGTTAGAAGATTAGACCTTTAATGTTTTAAAGATTCTGTCCATTGAGTTGTTGTATTTGTTTTGGAAGCATCAAATGCATCCAGGTTGAAAGGATTAACCGGTGACATCACTATTGCCCAGTTGTGGGCTCCTTTCATATCCCCATTATTGAAAACCCACCAAAGTGGTACCTGTTTATCTACTTTTGTTTTCACACTTTCAAACTGGTAGGTGGACAGGAACTGGAGCAAATGGTGTCACCCCGTCACACAAACACTGGCTTGCAAATTGTCAGCCCAGCATTCTAAACACATGAACCATCATGCTCCTAGAGTCCATTAAAGGTAAAGATTCCCGTCACACATATTTGCTAGTTGTTCCTGACTCTAGGGGGAGATCCTCATCTCTGTTTCAAAGCCGAGGAGCCAGCGCTGTCCGAAGACATCTCCGTGGTCATGTGGCCGGCATGACTAAATGCCAAAGGCGCATGGAATGCTGTTACCTTCCCACCAAAGGTGGTCTCTATTTTTCTACTTGCATTTTTTATGTGCTTTCGAACTGCTAGGTTGGCAGAAGCTGGGACAAGTGACAGGAGCTTACTCCATTACGCGGTGCTAGGGATTCGAACTGCCAAACTGCTGATCAATGTCTTAGCCACCGAGCCACCATGTCCCTAGAGTCCATTAGGCGCAAGGAAATAAAGAATTAGTCTCCATTGGATTTCATTGTGTCATCTCTAAGCTTGGGCCTGACAGATAAAACGGTGAATGCTCTCTTAGAAGGAACGAAGAAAGGACATTAACGTGTTCTTTGCCTGAGATGACAAAATACATGGGGTCATTCCTAAGCCAGAAAATATTGGGGAGATAGCCATGTAAGAAGAAAAAACAAGACATAATCCCTTCTCATCCTCTCCCTCTTGCTTGTTTCCACTAAGAATCAAACTTGGTTTATTCAGTGAGAACAGAGTTATCACTGAAGCGTCATAAAAGAAATTATACCTGTAACCTCCTTGCCTCTGATTTTATTCTGATGAAACCAGAAAAATAGCAGCAGCAGCAGGAGCTTCGACCGCTGTTGAAGCGCCTGATAAAGGCGGGACTCAAGGATGGAAAATGACCCCCCCCTTTTCAGTTTTGCAGGGCTAAAACTATGCATGCAGCCAACCAGCCTCATGTGAAATTCAAGCAGCAGCACAGCAGCCTTGTGCATTAAAGATCGCTCTTGATGAAAGATCAGGCCACAGCCATTAATGAGCCAGGATCCGTATTCCTAGTTAATGAGGCGTGCAGACCAAAGTTATTATAAAAGTGATGATTAGTTTATGCAGAGAAATTGGATAAAGACAAACATAACAAATCTCCATTGTCTTCATGCGGAAGGTTGTAAATCAGATTTTTATTTTTAGCGACAAGTAACCGATGTGGAATTATCAACAAATAACTAGATTTTAAAAACAACAACAGCAGCAGCACCTTTTTACATTTAGGGCTCGACAGATGTGAAATCACTTCCATTCATTAAAGGCTGTAAAAACGTAAATCTGAGCATTATTTTTGGGTGCCCGGCTTCAGTTGCTGATGTTGTATCTCCTCTTAGATCATTAGCAAACACTTGTGGCAATGGGATAAACTTTCCCTGCTCTACAAGGTTGGGGGCTTTGATCTTTGAAACGTATTAAGGACAGAAAGGCCATTTATGTAGTGCTTTTTATATTCATCCCGAGTCAATTTGTTGATAGTGGAACCTTTTGAGTCTCTAAGTTACTTCACAATGATAAAGAACGGGCTGTTTTTCCTTGCTTGACATTTTGTTCGGCAAACTTTAATTGACTGATTAATCCATAGTGAACCAGATGAGCCTGATCATTTAGCTTCTGGCAGCCTTTTTACCGGATTGGCTAAATGTCAACAGAAAATTCAAATAGTCGACTTGACAAAATTATTCCCGGGGAGAAGCCTGAGAAATCATGCTCCCTCCAGCGAAAGGAACATATGTCTTTTTGGTGATTTCTGTTGGTTTGTTTGCTCAAAACATGTTCTAATAGAACAAGGAGTGGAAGAATGATTGTCGCCAGAGGTTAGAATGCAACTTTAGGGGACAGGAATATCAAGAAAGATGGAGAACAGATTCCCACGGCCCTGTCTGATGATGTTTGGAAATCATGACACCCTCAATTGTTCTGCCCTCAACCATATGCCCTTACTGCACACCTGGAGTGGGTACATGCTGTGCTGCTGTTCGCACAACTTTAATGTGCAACAATCCAAGGCCAGATTGTTGGCTTCGTTGCTGAAAGCTGAGCCCTGGGTTGGGTCCCTCCAGGCATTACAAAACTTTTTCGCTTGGTATCCTGAGTGCTATTGTTGTTCCTTGCTTTGCTTCTTCTGCCTGCCCATTTTTCTTTCCTGTCTGGTCTGTCAATTAAAAAAAAAATCCTTATAACCTTGGGATGATTGCATAAATCACAAGGTTCTAACAAAAATTTAGTTTTTTTTTAAATGTCTCATTGCTGCCTTCTAGTGTTGTCTGAATTTATGCAGCAGAGATGTACCTGCTAAAAGGGTTGAAGAGTCAGAGGTTGAGAAAGGGCTATTGTTGTGAGGATCATTGTGGGAACTTTAATGTACCTTAAAACATGATGTGATGACAAAAAAGGAACAAGGAAACAGAAGGAAATTCACAAAGGAATTTCCTAACATGCAAATTATAGAACAGGGATAGGCAACTGTTGTGACCCAGCAGGATCCTTTGCAGCTGCTGAGCGACTCAGATAGTGATGAACCCTTTGAGTCGGCTATGGAGGAGGTGGAGGACCCTGGGCAGAGTTCAGACGCAGAGCAGGGACCAGAGAAGTGCCTGAGGCATGGAGCAGTGGGGAAGATTGGAGGGAGTTTGTCCCTGATGCAAAATTGAGGAGGGCGGAGAAACGAAGGCAATAGCTGCTCTGGAGACAAGCTCCTAAAAGACAATGAAGCTCAGGTGGTTGGGGCGTGGCCCCTCCCAAGAGCGTATATAAGACGGGACTTTGGGGAGGAAGGTTTTGCAGGAATCAACCACTCGTAACATTATTGAGGAACGTCTGTCTGGTCTGTCTTGTATTATGTTCTGTTTGATTTGGGTTCCTACCAACTATTCTTGCATGTGATTCTTGTCTGGGCTTGCAGCCAACAGAGTTGTAATCTTTGTGATTAAAAAGTGGCAAACAGCCAACCCTGTGTCGGCGTTTATTACCGGACGGAGGGGGGTGGGTGGTCAGAACAGGCACCTATGGCACTTCATGACCTGTAGACTTCAACTCCCAGAATTCATGAGCCAGCATGGCTGGCTGAGGAATTCTGGGAGTTGAAGTCCATAGGTTGTAAAGTTGCCATAGTTGCCCGCCCCTACTATAGAAATGCATTGTTTTTTCATTTATATTTTCCTTTTCATGCAGTGAGTCAGAGATGGATTAGCCAATTTCAGTCCTTTGCACTGTCCAGGTCACCCAGTTTGCCAACCCATTTTAGAAAAAGCAACCAGAGTTGTGTTTTCCCCAACAGTGAAAGCGATAGTACAGAGTGGGACAAGCCCAGGGCCGTGATGGAAGAGGGCAGCCTCACGGCAGAGCAGCCACACCAATTAGAGAAGATTGCCATCTTCTACAGTGTCACCTGAAACATCTTCCACCACCTGCCACAGATTGTTTGGATGAAAGGCCTTGGATTTCAGATGAGAGAGGAAAACCCCACTAGCAGAATGGTGCTGTTGAAGCCCACTATGGTGGCAGTGAGACAAAAGCATTAGCTTTGGGAGGCATCCTCTGGAAATAGTGGTGTCTTTTGCTCCAGGGCAAGAAGGTTCTATGGCTGTGGCCAAAGAGGTTATTGAGTAACTTTTGAGCAAGAGTGTTATTAAAATTTTCATTAGTCAAGAATGCTTGAACTGCTTTTCAGAAAATGCCATTCTTTTTTCAGCTGCTAGTGTTCGGATCAGGGTGTATTTAAAGCTCAGTACAATTCATCCCAAAGACTGGTTGGGAATATAGTGGCAAAAGATATCAGGAGAACTCTTTTACAGCTCAGTAAGTGATGGCAGCTGGTCCTTCCGCAGGGCATGGGGAAGAATTTAGCTCCAATGTCTCCTAAGGATGGGAGCCCTACAGAGAATCACCTGATACACTTGCTACACATGCTTACAAATTACTTGGGCGCTAAGGGATGACAGACCATCTGCTGTTTGCAGCGAGTAAGAAAAAGCAGAAACGAAATAAAACTGAAATACTCACAGAACTGTAAAGGAGAAAGCCCAGAGCTCCGTGGTAGAGTGTTTAGTTTCAACCAGCAGATCCCAGATTTAATGCATAGCGTTTTAACAATTGAAAGTATTAAAGGCAGCTAGCAAAGAGAGAGACAACAGGCAAGCATTCAGACTGACACTTTCTCAGGAATAACAGTGGTCCTTCTTGAACAGCCTCTCCTCCTTATTGTCTGTTTGTGTTTTCATTTGAGTGGGATCTATATCTCTATACACTCCTTGTACTTTCCTTCATTGTTGCCTTTGGGTTCACACTGCTCAAGGCCTACATCACAAGTACGCGAAGAGGGGAAGATCTGAAGTGCAAGATAAAACAAGCTAGGAAATAAGCTCAGCGCCCGCAAGTTTCTTCTGTAATTGGTTGTTTTCCTGACCATAGGGTAAGGTCAGATGCTTGTCTCTGCATTTTCTCTCAAAGCCACTGTTGTTAATGGGAGCTGGAGGGGGATTTCATACATGCTTTTGAAAAAGGCTATGGGGTTGTATGAAGTAAAGTCACAAAGACTGAGTGACTGGCGGACTCTCCTTTTGAGTGTAGCACCTCCTGAATGCATTTCCATCTGAGCAACTTGTCATTGCCATGGGTCCCTCTTGCATAATCCTTCTACTTAACACTTTTTTTCTTTAATAAACGTTAAATGATGGGAAATGTTTTTATGGTAAAGTAAGCCCTTGGGAACATCGCCAATCTTCTAAAAAATAAATGACTTGCATTAAAATCCAGTAAATGTCAGGGTTTCCCCCCCCCCCTTTACAACAGCTTCGAAAGCTGCGTTATTATTCATATTTCTGCATTTCTGGCCAGAACTATTATGATGATTTTAATAGTATGATTTTCTGTGTGTGTCCTTCTAAAGAGGATAGAGAGGGAATGTGACATACAATGCATGCGGTTATGTTTGACGGACATAATAATAATGTCTTTTGCCTCACTGACATGCTCTACTAACTCATATTAAGATTGGCTGCAGTGGAAAATGTTGCCGTGATTCATGCTGTGAGGATATCTTTGCAAATTTAGATAGCCTTAGACTTCAAGGTTGTCAGTCTTCATTATATCAGGCAATAATTTCCTTTTTCTTCCTTTGGGCATGATGTGCTCACATTAGGAGCTAGACTTGAATTTCTTTATATGCTCCCCAGCTCTAGAGGTCCAGGGTTATGTCCTTTTCCAAACCATTTAGAAAATGCTGAACTTCCTGCTTCTAATTTAGCATAGGCACAAAGAATACTCATTTATTGGTCGGTGCACTTTTGCAAATAGTCCATTGGCAGATTGACGATTTGAGAGGCGTTAGAAGCATTTTTTGTTGATAAAAAGTAGTCATGGTCAGGAAACAGATACTACAAAAAATGCTAGGGATCTATTTTATTGATGTTATACAAAGTTTAAGAACAGAATTTTGAATACAGGTAGTCCTCGATTTATGACTACAATTGAGCCCAAAATTCCTGCTGCTAAGTGAGACAGTGGTTCCGTGAATTTCACCCCATTTTGCAACCTTTGTTGCCACAATTGTTAAGTGAATCACTGCAGTTGTTAAGTTAGCAATGCGTTGTTAAGAGAATCTGGCTTCCCCATTGACTTTGCTTGTCAGGAGGACACAAAATGCGATCACATAATCCGCACAACGCTACAACTGTCATAAATATGAACCATTTGCCAAGCATCCAAATTTTGATCACGTAACAATGAGGATGGTGCAATGGTTGTGTGAAAAATAGCCATCATCACTTTTTTTCAGTGAGGTTGTAACTTCCAACAGTCACTAAATAAAGTGTTGCAAGTCGAGGACTACCTGTATTCGACAGTTTTTGCTTCCCTCTCTGAAAGACACAGCAGGGCGATCTTATTTTCTTTCTCACACTTTCCTACTCTCCCAGGCTAAGCTCACGTTTTACTAACAGTTGCTGCATACAGTAATTTCTTTAAGGCCTCTACACTATCTTCCCACTTACCATATTTTTGGAGTATAAGACGCACCAAGATGTTGGAGAGGTAAATTAAAAAAAAGTTTTTGCACTCTGCAGACCTCCCAAACCCTCTGCACACCTCATTTTTTTGTGAACGGGGCATGCAGAGAGTTTGAGAGGCCTTCAAAGTGCTGCTGGGGGCTGGGGGGGGGGAACAAGCAAAAAATAGCCCTTTTTTGCTCGTTTTTGCCCTCCCCAGCCCCCAGGAGCCCTTTGCAGGCCTCCCAAACCCTCTGCACGTCCATTTTTGTGAAGGGGACAGGGGTTGGGAGGCCAAAAATGCTGTATTCAGTGTATAAGTCACACCCAGATTTCCACCCTCATTTTTTGGGGAAAAAGGTGCATCTTATACTCCGAAAAATACAATAGGTTCAGTTTCCCTTGTTACATGCAAAGAAGACACTGAAACTATGTTGTGGGCGAAAACTACAGATTTCCTCCTCCACCCTCCCTTAGCAGCTCCCTGAAGGCACTGGTTCGGTAGCAGGAGCACACACGATTTGGAGGTTCTCTCAATCGGCCATAATCTTAGGTACAGGTTCTCCCGAACCTGGGCAAACCCGTAGCAGCCCACCCGTGATTAGAAGGTAACTATGAAAAAGCAAAAGATCTTTCATAATGCAGCCTCCTGACCATGTAGTGTATGAGTAAGAGAAATCAGCCTTTTCCTCTTTTGGTTGCTCCATTGATTTCACAAGAGATTAACTAAGTTATACTTTATTTAAAAAGAAAATATCAAAAAAGGAACCCCTTTAATATTTCAAATATTAGAAACGCAAATATTCAGTGTGGAAAGAGATAAATCACACAGTCTCAAAGTCCATACAAATTAATTAAAATAGAAAATCCCAGAAGAAACTAGAATGCTTTGGGCAGACCAGAATTGGTCTGTTCCATAATGAGACAGTTCCAAATCCATGTTACCGATTATAAACGATTCTTCAGAGAAAAGCTATTTTTGGGGGGAACCAGGTCTGCAGTATGAATAAACTTAGTTCCTTAACTTATACAAAGAGAAATATAAATGTAGATTTAGTTCCTCGCAGAAAACAAATAAACTCTAGCACAATATCTCTGGCTAGAGTCAGTTTATTTATTTCTACAGACATAACAATTTTTCAGAAAGAAGGACCCTTTGCTTCCTTTATCTGGACTGTTCCAACTTCCTGGTACATTCTAAAATCTAATCAGACGCTTTTGGAGAGATGGTAAAACCCATTCATTTCCAGACTTGGTCTAGCAATTTCTGAATCTTCATTTAGATGTTTTTTCTTTATCTCTAACAGGGGAAAGCCTGGGAAATTGCACTCTCTCCATGACCTAAACTTCAAAAAGGAGTGTCAAACTGGTGACCCTTGGGCCATATGTGTCACGCGCAGGCCATGCCAGAGGTCGGTTCCTACATGTTTGGACTGGTTCAGCCGAGTAGGTAGTAACTCAGCTGGACATGCGCCCGAACTAGCATCCGACAGTTCAAATGTTCCAAACTCTGTTCCAAGTTTACCAACACCTAACAACGCCGCACATCGGCCCGACACTGAGCGAACAACTAGCTCCGGCGGCCACATCACCGATCCGATACCGGCGAGCTATCTACCTGGTGAGTTGAGAGGAACTCCACGGCTTGGCCCTGCATGGACACTCCCCCGAAGCGATCCTCCCTCTACAGCGACGGCCACTCCTCAGTTAAGAAGATCGCAGCGCGTGCGCAGAAGGCCAACCAGGTTGCAGGATTACGCATGCGCGGACAAGGGGAAAGGAGTGTTATATACTCAGAGCGTCCACCAGCAGGTGGCGCTAGAGAAGCCTTGCCAACGCTTGCTCAGGATTGGACAATCCAAACAGGTTCCAGGGCGGCACGAGCTACGAGCTCCTATTGGTTGCCGGCTTGACAGCTGGAGAATATAAATAGCTGTCAACCGGCTTGTTCTCAGTTCAGTTACTAACGTTAAAATAAACCAGTTAACTGTTGCTGTTGTCTGTCAGTTATTACCTGATATTTCCCATGTGTTGTGAATAAGTTGTCTAGAATTCTTATAGTTGCTGCAGATGTGGTGGAATGCATAGGGAAAAGTTCCACCCATTTTGACCACGCGTCAATTACCAAGAAGAAGGTGGTTCCCTCTATTGGCCCTAAAAAATCCATGTGGAGTCTATTCCACGGTGATCTGGGTTGTTCCCATTCTCTGGATGGGGCTGATGGTGGTGCGGGGCGGACCTGTTGGCATTTGGAGCATTTCTGTACCCATGCTGCAATGTCCGCATCCATGGAGGGCCACCAGACGTAACTGCACCCCAGACATTTCATACGGACAATGCCTGGGTGGCCCTCATGGAGACGGGAGAGCAGTGCCTGTCGCAATTTGCTTGGGATGACTATTCTGTGTCCCCAAAGCAGGCAGCCTTGGAGGGATGACAGTTCTGTGCGGCGGCGATAGAATGGCAGTACTGCCTGGTCTATAGCAGAATTTGGCCATCCGCGGTGGACGAAAGAAATTATTTTTGATAGGATAGGGTCTGCTTTGGAATGTACTGCTATGTCTGATGCCGATAGTGGAAGTTGCAATTCATTTAAAATGCAGATTGTTTCTGTAGGTGCTGGGTCAGATACTGGGATTGGTAAAGGACAGCGGCTCAAAGCATCCGCATTTCCCATTGTAATGCCTGGCTTATGGGTCAGCGTGTAATTATAGGCTGATAAGAATTCCGCCCAACGGGACATGCGGGGAGATATAATTTCTGGGGTGGGGCGGTCGCCAGCTAAAATACCTAGGAGTGGTTTGTGGTCCGTTAGGAGGGTAAATGGCCGCCCATACAGGTAATGGTGGAAGCGTTTTACTCCCGCAACGGCGGCCAGCGCCTCCTTGTCCAGCTGGCTGTAATTACGCTCAGGCCTGGACAAGGTGCGGGAGTAGAAGGCTATGGGGGCTTCTGAGCCGTCAGGATATATGTGGCTCAACACTGCGCCCACTCCAAATGGAGAGGCGTCGCAAGCTAGAAGCAGTGGCCATTTCTCATTATATTGTGCTAGCACTGGTGGAGCTGTTAAGGCCTTTTTGACAGCCGCGAGCGCCTGCGCTTCGCGGCTGGTCCAGAGCCATGGTGCTGAAGAATCTAAAAGTCTGTGGAGGGGCTCTGCTAACGATGCTTTGTGGGGGATGAACGACGAATAGAAATTGAGGAAGCCCAGGAAGGCCTGCAACTCGACCTTATTGGTTGGGGTTGGTGCGGAAAGAATTGCCTCCACCTTTTTTGGCGATGGGTGGATTCCATCTTTATTAATTAGGAATCCTAAGAATTCGACGGCAGGAACTCCCACTTTGCACTTTGATGCCTTAAGATGGAGGCCAGCACCCCTGAATTTTTGTAGGACCGCACGTAGGGTTTTTATTAGCGTTGGGGCGTCTTTGGCTGCGATGAGCACATCATCAAAATAGGGTGTGACCCCAGGAATGCCGTGGAGCAAACGCTCCATTAATCCTTGGAATATTCCTGGGGCCACACTGACGCCGAATTGTAGCCTGCGACATTTAAAAGCCCCACGGTGGGTCACTATTGTTTGTGCCAGTGCAGTGGCTTCATCAACAGGCAGCTGTTGATATGCCTGGGCTAGGTCTAATTTGGCAAATATCTTGCCACGTCCCAATGTGTATAATACGTGCTGGACTACCGGTACTGGGTGGGGATGGGCTTGAAGTGCTTTATTTATTGTTGTTTTAAAATCTGCGCATATTCTTATAGAGCCGTCAGATTTTAGGGGAACAACGATTGGAGTTTCCCAAGGGGAGAAATCGACTGGTTGCAGAACTCCTTGTGCCAGGAGTTTGTCGATTTCTGCGTCTACTTTCGCCTTTAAGGCGAATGGCAGACGCCTGGCTTTAAGCCGGATGGGAGCTACTGAAGGGTCCAGGTTTAAAGAAATAGGGGAACCCCTGTAGCAGCCTAAGGTTGGTGAGAATACATCTTGGAATTCCGAGATTAGTGAGGTGAAATTGTTAGTAGGTAAGGAAGAGTATTGCGTTGCGTGGATGCCAGCTATTGACAACCCCAAGACATTGAACCAATCAAGCCCCAATAAAGAGGCCAGGGGATCTTGAACCACTAATAGTGGTAGGTGGCCTCTGAATGAGCCATAAGTGACTTGTGGCTTAGCGCAGCCTAGGAGCTTGATGGAATTTCCTTGGTAGTCTTTCAGGCGGCAGTTCGCAGGGCTGAGGTGCTGCAATTTGTAGTGGGGTAGAATAGATGACAACGTTTGCCAAGAAATGATTGAACGAGCTGAGCCTGTATCTAGCTCCATGGAGCATGGCCGTCCTTCAAGGAAAATAGTCAGGTGCATCTTACCGCGACCTCCCGCAGATGCGGATGCTGAGTCGACAACCTATTCGGGGTTATACTCTTGGATGTCTCCTAAAGATAGAGAATTTAGGCGGCGATTTGGTGGAACAGGTGCAGAAGGGCGGTAGGCAGCGTTTTGAATTTGAGACCGGTTCTCAGGAGTGGCCGAGTGGCATATTGCTGCTAAGTGTCCCTTTTTTCCGCATTTTCGGCAGATTGCTGCCCTAAATCGGCAGGTTGAGCGTGCGTGCTTGCCGCCGCAGCTCATGCAAATACGACCGTCTTTGTAATTTAATGATTGCAGACGATCTATTGCGAAGTCAATTTCTGATTGTATAGAGGGGGCCAGCTGCTGACGGTTGACTTGAGGCGTTGGAACCGGTAGACCCGTTGGCAAAGGCTGGGGCAACCGTCTACAGTCAGGGGTTGACTGTTCGGCCATCTCAGCTGCGCGAGCCTCATCAACGGCAATTTTCAAAGTCAAGTCTGACCGGGATAGAATTCGGCGGTGCAAATTAACGTCTTTTAGCCCGTAAATAAATTGCTCCAAAAGGGCTTCGTCCAAATCAGCAAATTCACAAGGTATTGCAGCCGCACGGAGCACAGCCACGTAGTGGCTTATGGTTTGCCCCTCTAATTGAATGCAGTGGCGAAAATTTTGTCGCCTGGCGAAACGTGAAGGTGCTGGTTCATAATGGGTTTTTAGTTTTGCCATTAACGTTTCCCACGGCACCGTGTGTACAGGGGTGGGAGCTGAGAGGGCTCTTGCAGTCGCGAACATCTCTGGTCCACAATAGTTTAAAAAGATGCCTCTCTTTCTCTCTAGCGAAAGGCTTGTTAAGTCGTGCGCAAGGAGAAAACATTCAAATCTTTCGACGAACGCCTCCCAGGTTTCTGCCTCCACACGGAATGGGGCGAACATCGATGAAGTCGTCATTGTAATTTGTTTTGCTGGGTCAGATCCGACCGTCCTCGTCGCCAGTATTAAATATCAGGTAATAACTGACAGACAACAGCAACAGTTAACTGGTTTATTTTAACGTTAGTAACTGAACTGAGAACAAGCCGGTTGACAGCTATTTATATTCTCCAGCTGTCAAGCCGGCAACCAATAGGAGCTCGTAGCTCGTGCGCCCTGGAACCTGTTTGGATTGTCCAATCCTGAGCGAGCGTTGGCAAGGCTTCTCTAGCGCCACCTGCTGGTGGACGCTCTGAGTATATAACAGGTTCCTAGATGTTTGGACTGGTTCAGCCGAGTAGGTAGTAACTCGGCTGGACATGCGCCCGAACTAGTTCTATCGGTGGCGCCTATGGCCCTGCCATCTTGTTTCCTGATTCTCTCCATGTGCAGAAGCATTTTTTTTACTTCTGCGCATGCGCGTGCATGCAACAGCACACACACACACACACACACACACAAAGCCTGTCCCTGTGTGAACCAGCAGTAAAAGAAGCCGGAACCCACCCCTGGGCCATGCCCATCCCAGCTCCGTGAAGGGGAAAAAACACCACGTGACGGCAGCAAGTTAGACACCCATGAGCTAAAGCAAGGGTCTCCAAACTTGGCAACTTTAAGACTTGTGAACTTCAACTCCAAAATTCCCCAGCCAGTATGAATACCCCTGAACTAGAGCATCTATCTCTCCTTTGAAAGGTTTTGCCTTTCTTTGTAGAAGAACTAATTTTTGAGGAAATGGTTTTAGATATATGTTGACAGGCCTCTATCTCAGGATAACACAGTTTTACTTGGTTCCTGGGCTCCATTTGGCCTTCCAGTGAGGCCACAGTGCAGAAAATAAGCTACAGCAAAGAGTTAAGTATTTCCAGGAGAAAAACTAAATTTGTTTTAATTTGATTTCTCTTTGCATTGGGATTAAAAAGTCCTTATAATTAATGTGATTGCTTCCCCATATATTTTGGTAAGTTTCTTCTGTTAAGTAAATTTTACAGCTTATAACATTTGGTAAGATTTTAGAAGCTGCATCCATTACTTGGAGCATTGGAAGTTTAATTTGTTGAGAAACTGTGTTCACTCTCCCAAAAAACAACCTAAATCTATGAAGTAATTCCAGTGAAGACTGCTAATCTTCTTGGAGGAAGAAGGGGAAGGATTTTAAAAATGAAATTTGTGGCTCTGTCAATCTTCAATGTATATATTTATACATCCTATTTCAACACAGAAATATTGAGGAAGATATAATTTCCATCCAGTACAAGCCAGTCAAAATACTGAAAGAGAATTTCAATCTAGAAGAAAAGACATGAAGAAAAAGAAAATTGTCTTTAAAAATATTTTATTTTCCTTTGGGTTTAAATAATAAAAAAGAGGATACAGATATGGCTGAGCAGTCATAAAGAAATTCAGTTTTCAATTCAGAACTTTACTATGCCCCCAATTCTCCTGCCCAAAACTTCAAAAGCCATATGAGATAATCCATGATTGTTCCGAAAGCTAACGCTGTATGAATGGGAAGATAACATAATAACAGTGCCAATTCACAATTGTTGAATCCTTTCTAACTGTAGTTAATATTAATATAGGCTACATACCAATGAAATTCTGTTACTTGGCCCTCTAAGACCAACCTCTGAAACCTAGGATGTCAAGTTAATCACATTAGTGGATATGAACCTTGTTATTTCAACTATGAGAAAGCAACTGGGACCCAAAATAAATGTGATCAACATATTATTAAAGGTTTCTGACGCCATCTCAGTTTTTCCCAGATTGATGGGGAAATGATCAGAGCAAAACAAAGAAACATAAACAAAAACAAACGAACAACAACAACAAGCTCTTCATACCTTAGTCTTTGGATTCTCTAAGCTCATTTCCCTACTTTTCCCCACATGGAACAAATATATCCTATCAACTTCTCTTTTTTTCTGCCATGTTCATGAGACATTGCTCAAGCCGGCTGTAGGAAGTTAAAACCCACCCCTCTCCTAGAAAAATGAGATATCCTGGGAAATATTGAAAAGGCAGAATATTATATTTCCCTGGATCAGAAATGGAGAAACATGTTTTAAGCAGGAAGCAGACTCACTCTTAATAGCCCCCACCTTTGTCAATGGGCCATTAAAAAGACTGGGACAGTCTATTCTACATAACAAAGATCTGCCCCCTTCAGCTCCAGGGTGATGAGATTAAGGCATGATAGTATTAGCCCTTTACCCATCTCACCACAGGGCACCTGGGAAGAAGCAATGCTCAACCTAACGTGGACTCACAGTCTACAGAGTTGCCCCTGCATGGCCCCATGGGAGTATGACAACCAATCAGATGAAGGTCAAAGGCCAGAGAGGGCATAACCAGGAACTTTCAGCAGCTCGGTCTCTTTTTCTTCTTCCCCCAACATCTTGAAGCATGTGATCTCCCTTTTCTGTTCAGGACCTCAAACCATGTGATCCTGTTCACCATTAAACCACCTTTCCAAGCAGCCTCCATGTTTCTAGTGTCTTTTCCCCCGCTTGGAACTGAACCCAGAAGGACATTTCTTCCAACACAGCTAAAGTCACTTGTAGCTATAATTTAAAGTAGCTTTTCCCCTTTATTCCACTGTGGTACTTTGAGACAGTAGAAAGATAAATAATTCTGAGGTGATGAGATTTGAGAAATGGGAAGGGATAGATTGATAAACCATGCTGTGAAAAGGATGTGGATCAGAGATAGAATGATTCATTTATTTCTACTCTTGTCTGAATAACCTTGGTTTTTTCCCCCAACGGTCTGTTGATATGAAATCAGAGGTAGAAAACTCACAACCGGATGGAGCTGCTAATAATAATTTTAGAAAAGTTCTAATCTCCATGGCTCATATAATCCTTTAGCTTTACTTCTTGCAGGGCTTGGTGTAGAGGTTCACACAGGCACATAAAGCTGGGTGTTTTATACATATTGCACTGCTGCCGCCGCAAACATAAACAGCAAGATTGATTCCCGGCGTGATTATTTTCCAAGGAACCAATGGTGTGTTGATCTCCAGGATCTGTCATAACATTTGGCTTTCCTAGCCGCTATAAATTCTGGTCTCAAGATGAGAGGAGTCTAAATATTTAATATTGCCCCGCAACTCACTCAGGTTGAATTCTAGGCTTCTTTTCTTGTTTGCCTAGGTTCTTCTCTTTCCCGTCAATGACTGGCACCTTGATGAAGACAGCTGTCAGCTCCAGACTAATCATCTTTCTTCCAGCTGGGGCAACCAGGTCTGACACTTATGGGATGTCAGTCAGCGCCAGTTCTGTCATAACGCCATTCAAATCCTAGTTAACTAGAGCCAATGCGGTTGACTGTCTGACAGGGAAGAACTCATAATATGCCACCTTATTCCATCTTTGGGAAAATAAATTATTCAGAGAGGTAACACTGTTGACAGAAGCGGCAATGCTCCCTTTAAAAACTGTCCTAATTTCACAAATATATCCTGATCAATAGATGTCTGACCTTGGAGGAACAAGAAATCTCCAGCGCTTGGTTTTCTTTCTCTATTATCCATCAATATTATGTATTTCCCCTCCAGGCATACTGTAGGTAATGAGAAAAAAAATCTGCAAAAAAAAATTGAAATCCATGTTATTCAGACCAAAGCTTTTTTGCTTGCAGAAGGACTGATTAAGCAGAGGTCACCCTTCAACGTATCCTTCCGTTGGATTACTCCATTGATTTCAAGAGGTTTCAGTCTCAGACAAGGAGCTAAATTCAGAGGAGCTGCTATTTCCATTTAAGCCCCATTGGAACCAGTGGAACTGTCTTAGTCATGCTTGGAATCCCATCAATTGCAGTAGAAACCCAAAGATAGTAGCTTAAAATATTGTGTCGTGGAGTCTTTGCACCACTCTGGAATCAACTCCAATGTCAGCGTTCCAAATAGCATCCAAAGTTAAATCAGAGTCCAAGGCAAAGTATTGCTCAAAGTTCCAATGTATTAAGAGAGCCAAGTTGACACATCTGGGAAAACCCGAATCTGAAAGCTTCCCGGTTTTCCCCCACCCAGTTGAAAGTTCAAGATCTTGCCCCCACACCCACAAGTCCATCACATGGTCCAATCTTCCACTGCCATGCCGGCAGTTCCACCCATCCAGTTCCAGTCAGGTGCAGAGGTGTAGAAACAAAGGATGACCTTGGATTCTAGAAAGGAATTTTGTTATGGCTACAAAGCATTTTACTCCGTACCATCCCCCCTCCCATTTTCTCACAATAGAAACAGCATAGTAGAATAATAGAAAGTGTGGCAGGCCAAAGATCCAAAAAGGAATATGGCTGCAGGCTTGACATCCAGTCCTCTATTTATATAGTGCAGATAGTCCTTGACTTACAGCAGTTCACTTAGTAACCGTTCAAAGTTACCGAAAAAAATAATTTATGATTGTTTTTCACACTTACAACCACTGCAGCATCCCTATGGTCATGTGGTCAAATTTCAGAGGCTTGGCAGTGGACTCATATTTATGACCATTGCAGTGTCCCTGATCCCTGTTTGCAAACTTTTGACAAGCAAAGTCAATGTGGAAGCCACATTCACTTAACAACTGTGTTACTAACTTAACAACTGCAGGGATTCGTTTAATAGCTGTGTAGAAAAAAGGTTGTAAAATGGGGTAAAACTGACTTAACTCTGTTGCTTACGACATAGATTTTGGCTCAATTGTAGTTGTAAGTTGAGAACTATCTGTATTCTCTGCATTGGGTAGCAGAGTTCCTTTATTTTGAACTCAAATGCACTATATACCAAACTAGGGAGAAAATAGAGGTCTTTCTATTTGCAAGAATCCTACTGTATTCTTTAAAAAAAACTTTAAAGGGGAAAGACAGCATGCTAATTTGACAGGTTGCTCTCAGATCAACCATTCAGAAGTTTCAGAATATCTCTAGACAAATGCGGCCTTCATTTTAAAATGCAGCCAGGATGGGTCAGTTTGCTTTCTTTGCTGATGCCATTGTTCCCATGAGCAAAATAACCCAAATAAAAAACAACAGCAAAGAAACTGAAAAAGAACTTATTTCTTCTGCAGGGAACCAGCCAGCATACAAAACATGAGATTACTATGTTTGATCTTTTTTTTTTAATTAGAGAGAATGGAAGGGTGGTTGTTTCTTTTCTGTTCCTTTTGTGGAGGGTGTGATGTGAGAATTGTTATACTGTTGGGCCCCGTTCCTCCCTCCCTTTCCACAGCCAGTCTTCAGCATCCTGGTGCCTGTCTGTGGGCATTGTTTAGCATTCTGTATATCTAATATTCTTTATTCCAAGCATTAGAATATCTTATAGCCCAGCGATAAGATGTTAGAAAAACCATCTTGTTGCAAAATTGCCAACAGGCTATATGGTTCACCTATAGCAATGATAGCTAACCTTTTTCTAAAGGTGTGCCAAAACTGGGAGTGTGCACGCTATCGCACATGAGTGCATGCCCACTCACCTGAGCATGCGCAAGCAACCCCTCCCCTACGCATGTGTGAACGACCCCCACCACCACACACATGGACAAGTGGCCCCCATGGGGTGTTGGAGGGGAATTTTCACCCTCCCCAGGCTCCAGAGGCTTTCCTGAAATCTAGGAAGGGCGAAACGGCCTCCCCAGGTTTCAGGGGGTGGGTGGGGGAGGCTGTTTTTGCCCTCCCTAGGCTTTAGGAAAGCCTTTGGAGCCTGGGGAGGGTGAAAAACAGGCCGAATGGGCCAACCATGCATAAAAAGTCACCTTAATTTCTCCTTTGTTGTTTCAATTTTAAAGTGGTATTTTCCATCTGTACCTGATGCAAGCATTAGTATATGAATGATGTACAATGCTTCATGCACATTTTTGGTGAGGGGCTGCCTTCCACCAAGGTCTCATTGGCTGGTTAAAGCTGTTGCAGGCACATCTCCTTTCTTCCAAAAGGAGGCACTGTATCCTATATCCTATATCCTATATCCTATATTCAAAGGAACAGTTTAGCTTGGGCTAAGGTGAGGACTTGGTTTCTGCAGAGATCTTTGCCCAAATAACACTCAAATACAAGGTTTCCTTTGCACTTAGCTAATGCACTTCTTAAGGATATATCCATTCAGACAGCATAGACTTGGGTTTAATGAATGTGGGAAAATGGATTGAGAAATGAAACAAATTTAATGGGAGGAATGATGCTAAGTCCCAGTTCAAAACAAAATCCCACTGAATTCCATGGAGCTACTCCCAATTAAGAACATTTAGAACTGTAGCGTTAACCACAATTTGCTTCTGTCAAATTTTCATTAGGGAGCAAAAGTAAATTGTCATTAAGGCCATTTCCCTAGTTGGGAGTTATTACTTGTTCATACCGTGTTTCCCCGAAAATACGACAGGATCTTATTTTCTTTTTACCTACAAAATATGGCTTGGGCTTTATTACGGGGGGAGGGTTTATTGTTTTGGGGTTGCCGGGCAGCTGCTCTCTTGCGAGCGGGCTCCCAAAGAGCCAGGCACAGCCTCATGGGTGAATGACCTAGGGGTATCGCCAAGCCGCATGAGTGCCTGTTCGCTGCCGCCCAGCTCCCGCGGCTTGGCACCTTCCAAATGCCAGTGAATGGCACTCTGCACAGCTAGAGAGGGGGGTTGCACGAGCAGCTGTTCTGCTCTCACTCACCTGCATCCCAGCCTCACGATGCATGGCCCAGCTCTCATTACGGAGCCAGGGCACCTCCGCCGCCATTGCAGCCTGGCTTTTTCCGCGGCTTCCAACCCGAGTCTTTCAGCAGTGGCTGTTCTGGGCTGTAAGGTTGTGGGCCAGCTGCCTGCAGAGCGTACAACCATAGAGCGTGCACCCAGAGCTGCCACTGCCGAAAGACTCGGGTTGGAAGCCACGGAAAAAGCCAGGCTGGGATGGCGGCAGTGGAGGTGTCCTGGCTCCGTAATGAGAGCTGGGCCATGCATTGGAAGATGGGTGAGCGAGAGCGGAACAGCCACTCGCGCAACCCCCCTTTCCAGCCATGTAGAGCGCCATTCACTGGCATTTGGAAGGCACCAAGCCACTGGAGCTGGGCGGTGGCGAACAGGCACTCACGCAGCTTGGCGATACCCCTAGGTCAGTGAATGGCATTGTGCCCGGCTGTGCCTGGCAGCCAGGTGGCTGCTCGTAAGCATGGTCGCTTCATGGCTGTTGTGTTGCGCTGCTGCGACAGTGCAACACAGCCATTCGCCTATGAGGCTGTGCCCGGCTCTTTGGGAGCCCACTCGCAAGAGAGCAGCCGCCCGGCAACCCCCCTCTTCAGCTGGGCACAGCGCTGCTCACCAACCTAGGGGTATCCTGAAGGCGCCAAGCAACGCGATCACCTTTGCTTCCCCCCAGGTTCCCGTGGCTTGGTACCTTCGTGATACTGCTAGGATGGTAAGCGGCGCTCTGCCTGGCCAGAGGTGGGAGGTTGCCCAGGAGGCTTATATGCGGGGGGGCTTATATTTTTGCCCACCAGAAAAATGTGGCATGGCTGTATTATGAGGACATGTTGTTTTTTCGGGAAAACACGGTAGCATCTCCCAGCCACCTTTGCAGTGCTATCTTCATTATTATTGTTTTGGAATATCAATGTTTGGATGACTCTAAATCTCTTGGAAAATGACCATCATTTTCTTTTGGAATTCTTTAAATAGCAACTGGGCAGGAATTTTGAAACCCTTTAGGGAGACTGGCATATTTTAAGGCTTTACTGTTACCTGCACAGCATGGTCCACAGAAAATTACCCTTTCAACATTGCTGCTAAATTCCGAAATATTATTCTGTTTGGAAAGACTCTGTTTAGCGAAGGTTGTAGAGAGTGTGGTGGCACAACAGTTCCCATGTCACCTGGAGGAAACTGACTATCTAGACCCGCACCAGTCCGGCTTCCGACCCGGTCACAGCACGGAGACGGCCTTGGTCGCGTTGGTAGATGATCTCTGGAGGGCCAGAGATAGGGGTTGCTCCTCTATCCTGGTCCTATTAGATCTATCAGCGGCTTTTGATACCATCGACCATGGTATCTTATTGCGCCGGCTGGAGGAGGTGGGAGTGGGGGGCACCGTTTTGCGCTGGTTCTGCTCCTACCTCTCCGACCGGATGCAGTGTGTGTTGGCAGGGGAGCAGAGGTCGACCCTGAGGCCACTCACTTGTGGGGTGCCACAGGGGTCGGTCCTCTCGCCCCTCCTGTTCAACACATACATGAAGCTGCTGGGTGAGATCATCCGTGGTTTTGGGGTTGGATACCATCTGTATGCTGATGACACCCAGCTGTACATTTCCACCCCAAACTACCCCAACGAGGCCGTCGAAATGATGTCCCGGTGTTTGGAAGCCGTCTGGGTCTGGATGGGGGACAACAGACTCAGACTCAACCCCTCCAAGACTGAGTGGCTGTGGCTACCGGCGCCCCGGTTCAACCAGTTGATGCCATCGCTGGCCATAGGGGGCGAACAACTGCCCCCTGTGGAACAGGCGCGCAACTTGGGCGTCCTCCTTGATGCCCGGCTGTCGATGGATGACCATGTGGCAGCCGTGGCGAGGGGGGCGTTCCACCAGGTTCGCCTGGTGCGCCAATTGCGCCCCCTATTGGATCGGGACGACTTACGCACAGTCACTCATGCGCTGGTGACGTCTCGCCTGGACTACTGCAATGCTCTCTACATGGGGCTCCCCTTGAGATGCACCCGAAGACTACAGCTAGTTCAGAATGCGGCCGCGTGGGCCATCATGGGAGGGACAAGATACTCCCATATAACACCACTCCTGTGCGAGCTGCACTGGCTGCCTATGGTTTTTCGGGTGCGTTTCAAGGTGTTGGTTACTATCTTCAAAGCGCTCCATGGCATGGGACCTAGTTACCTGCGGGATCGCATCTTACCTCACACATCCTCACGACCAATCCACTCTCACAGGGATGGACTCCTCCAGGTGCCATCCGCCAAGCAGTGCCAGCGGGCGGCACCTAGGAGTAGAGCCTTCTCTGTGATGGGCCCAACCCTCTGGAATGACCTCCCTCCCGATATTAGAACTACTAACGACCTCCTCTCCTTCCGACAGAAGCTTAAGACCCACCTGTTCCAATTAGCTGGCTTGACTGATGTATAGTCCCATCTTTAACCTCCTGGCAAACATCTTACTGTGTAATTTTTAAGGGAAATTTTAATTATATTTGTATTTTAATTTAAATTTGGTACAGCACATTCTACCTCCTCCGTCTGTATATTTATATGTTTATATGTTTAGATATTTATGCACATCTATATTTTGTATCTATATGGTTTTTAATATGTCTCTACACCGCCCCGAGTCCTGTTTAGGAAAGGGCGCAGGTTATAAATAAAAGTTTACTTACTAACTTACTTACTTACTTACTTACTGTTACGTGTTACATATAGCACTGAGTACAGAAATAAGGAAATAGTCATTTGTTGACATGTCCTAACATCTCTGTTGTTCTTAAATCTTGATACTTTTATTATCTTCTTAATCCACTAACGCAAGATAAACATCTTTAGCACCATGCAAGAAATAAAACAAATAGAAAATGTTTTTTCCCTTATTGTATACATATGGGTCAGGCATAATGCCTTTCCACTGTGCTGCAGTATTTGATCAGATGAGTCATAAAAAACAATACCAGAATAGAAGAAACTCTATCAAGAAATACAGACTAACAGATCTTGTATTCACTCCAGGTGATTCAGTGTTCAGTACAAATTTATCAAGATATGATTAAATGAGTTTAAGCAATATGCCAATGATCTTGGAAAGCATATCAACATGATTTCTTAATCTTGAAACAAAGATGAACACCTGTCCTGGTCTGTTGGCTGTTCAAAAAAACAGATGAAGGATCTGCCACATTTTGAAATTCTCTGGCAATCAAGTTCCTATTTAAAATGTAAAAGTGTAAGTAAAATTAAAGCAAGATAGCAGTGTAATGGACATCTGAAATTAAAATTTAAAGCCCTTCATGTACAGCACACGTTGCTATCGCTCTGAAGCAGGAGAATAAAAGAAAAATGAGGGCAAAGTTATTTATCCTGCTTGGTCCCAAACAAACAATAATCAAATAGGCATTATCAGTCCTTTCCAATCTCCACAAGTATATTGGGTCATCTCAAGTCTGAACTTTAAGCTTAATGGAAAAGCTTTGAACCAAATACATTTCTGCATGCATTGCCTTACCCATCCCATACCTATATCTTCTTTCTCACACCTCAGCATAAGAAACTCCGAGGTTATAAGGATGGGATTCAATAGAAAGTGGAAAGATATTGTAAAATTCAGGTGGTGTACTGCTGTTTCCCAGAAGATAGAATGAGTATCTCTCAGCTCTCATCTCATCCATAAAATATAGCTGACCATGGAGAAGATATGATGGGAATAAAGTTTTTGTTTGCCTTCTACTTGATTCCATCCCTGTTTTAGATTTGCCATTAAAGATCACCTCTGAATTCCCGAGCTTTGTCTCTTTGTGCAGGCTTGGACAAGCAGTTGACAGCAATAGCACTTAGACTTATGGTATATATTGTACCCCTTCATGGTGCATTACTGCCCCCTCTAAGCAGTTTACAGAGTCAGCAAATAGCCTTCAAAAATTTGGGTCCTCATTTTACCAATCTTGGAAGAATGGATAGCTGAGTCAACCTTGAGTCGGTCAGTATTGAACTTCTAGCAGTGGGCAGAGTCAACCTGCAATACTGCATTCTAACCACTACACCACCATGGCTCTTAACACCCAATGGTCCATTCCATTTAGAAGGGATGAGAGTCTTTGGGATAGAAGTGCATTAGGGAATCAACTTTCTAAAATTCTTTCAGTCAGCAAACTATTCGATTTATCACCTTTAGACTTTCAGTTCCAATTTTGAGAAATATTTTGCATATTAATAATAATAATAATAATAATAATAATAATAATAATAATAATAATAATAATAATAATAATAATAATAATAATAATAATATAATCCAATATTTTTAATATTCAAAGCAGGGGTGGGTCCCTGTACCAGTTGGTATCAGTTCGCTTCGTGCGCACCTGCATGTTGCTCGCTCATGTGCAGTTGAGTGAAAATTGTTCTGCGCATGTGCAGAATCATGCTGGCAATGGCAAAAGAGACCAGAGAACCGGTTAGGGGGCGCGGTCAGCTTGGGTTGTTGCCAGTTCTGTGACCAGGCCAAATTACCACTACCAGTTTGGCCAAACCGGGCTGGACTGGTAGAAACCCACCTCTGATTCAAAGATACTTTTGGGAAATTCCATTCATGCCTTAGAGTGAAGAAAACAAGTGATTAAAAACTTTGTTCTCCAGTATGTTTCCAGACTGGATCTTTCTTCCCATCATAAAACTGCAATCAGTTTTTTTTTTCCTTTTGCAATGAAAAAAAAAAGTGATATATATCTTTGGAAGTAAAAATTGAAGGTCTTGGAAAAGGATAATCCAAGACTGGGACTATAATGCTGGGTGATGCTTAAAGCCACCTAATCACACTACAGGATGCCAATCTGGATTTGGTTCTCTGTACTTACTGTTGAATTTAGAACAGAAAAAGGTGTAATTGCTGACTGTGTCTTTAACATAGTATGTAATTTGACCCTCTGTTATTTATACAATTTATTTCCACCTCTCTCTGCAGAGGGTTTCCAAGGCAGCTGCGACAAATGTTACCAATCTGATACTGTTCAAGTGTTTTGATACTATAAAACCCCAAATTCTCCAATTACTATATTAATAGGAATATTCTGGAAGCTGGAGCTGCAACACAATTGAAAGAATTAAATTAAGATGGAACTTAGATTGTGGTTAAGGGCTTAAACAATTTTAAGTTTAAGAGTTGTACAATTTGAGGCCATCAATTTCATAAAGGCCAAAACGAATTAATATGGCTTTCCATTGTACTACGTTTTACAGAACCCAGTCCCTCATCTACCAAATTTGAATGAATTCGTTGGTTTTGATTAATTTTAAAACAAGCTCTGGTTTGAACTCTGTGTATGTGAATAGAAATGTTAATGCCTAGAGAAAATCACTTCCAATGATGTGACTAGGTAAACATATTACTACTGAAAATAAACCAATTTACAGAAATAGAAATAGTTAAAATGGCATCCCAAAAATGCAAGAATGACTTTAGCAATGCTACAGAACTTGATGGTGGGAATCCCTTTCATTCATCACAGAGTTTCTTCTAAGAACTAGCAGTTGGTCTGCTCTCCCATCCCATCCCATCCCATCCCAAAATTGTCTTGGAGAGTGCATAGTAAAGACATAGTACTGTAATGGAATGTAGTCTGGATTCCCAGGAAGAGGTGTATTCCAGAGGAGTAAGACACAACTCAGCTCAGATAGTTTGTGTGAGAGAAAGAGGGTGAAGACAGCCTCTCCCTAATAGTTCCCAAAATTTATGTGTCATGTGAATAGCAGTCTGCTTCAGTTTGGCAAAATTCTGTCTGTAGGTGTGGAACAATAGGAAATCTGCTAGTAAAAATCACAATGGGTCTTGTCAACAAGTACAAATTAAACTAGTTGTTTACTTGCCTTGGTGGAAGAACTGTATACTTAGGTTGGTTGCTAAATATTTCTTGTCAGCTTTTGCTTATTTGTCCCTCTCGCCAGTCCCAATCAGCTAGAATCTTTATCCTCTTTAGACAGTGCCAGTTACTTTTGCCAATTGAAATGTCTGCTCCCCATAGACCCAGGTTGTTTTTTTATCTGTATTGCTCCAGAGAGGAGATCCTTGACTGATAAAGCTGCCTCAAAGCGAAATCCTTTTGTTTCCTTTCTACCAAGCGAAGGGACATGATTCCTTGTAATATTGTGTTGCCAATGTTTTAAAACTGCTATCCTGGGTTCAAGGCCTCAGTAAGCCAACCAGCAACTTTTCTACTGTCTTCTGCCTGCTCCTAAACTGGATCTCTTCTATCCCTTCAATGTAATGTAATGTAATGTAATGTAATGTAATGTAATTCAATGCCATGCCAATGCCAATGCCAATGCAATCCAATCCAGTGGTGGGTTCCTACCAGTTCAAATTGGTTCGGCCGAACTGGTAGTAGTTTAGCGGCCTGAGTTGCTGGAACTAGCAGCGACCCAGGTCTGCCAGGCCCCTGAACTGGTTCCCCGGGCAGCACCATTGGCGGTGCCATCTTGTTTTTCAGTTGTGTACGCAGTGAAGCGGGTGCACGAGTGAACCAGCAGTAGTGCCGGCCAGAACCAAACCCTGATCCAATCCAATTCAATCATCTCCTCTCTTTTTTACCTGCTTCACATCTTGGCTCTAGCAAGCCTTCATCCTTCCCCAATTTATCTATTGGGCCATTTTCTCACCAGTGAAGTATGCAAGCCTTTCTCTCCTCTGTTGAATGCCCATTGCTAACCAAGCCATATTTCTCTACATCCCAGAGTGCATCTCTTTCCAGTTAACTGCAAAGAGAAAAAACATCGTTGGAGAAAGAGATCGTTGCAGAGGTGGGAAAGGCTTATATTTGCTTCCTCCTGGCCATGCCAGAAGTATACAGTTTATTCTACTCTCATCTCTCCCAGTGATCATCTATCTTTTTCATGCACCCTCTTCCCCGTTTTTATGTCATTCCTAATTCTTGAACATCGTTTCTTTCCTTTCGAAAGAGAAGCCCTTGCACTTTTGTGGTCTTTAGTCTACTCACTCGATCAAGATGCCAGCAGTCATCACTTCTCTACCCTTTGTTTACTTTAGCAGCTCCCGAAGTCTCCATTTATTTTTATTTATTTTTCACATTTTTGAACCAGCCATTTCCCTCAAAGAGGTGCTCTGGGTGTTATACAATAAATCATTAAAATATAAAAACAGTATATAAAAATTAAACATTTAGGATTAAAATGTTAGAAGGAGGCAAGAATGATATCATGTCATCAAAACTAGTTAAAGGGTGAAGGGAATAGCTGGTTAAACATATTGTTAGATTTTAAGATTTTAAATCACTTATTTCTCTGGGCAAACTACTACCAGTTGTATCATACATTCATTTTTTAAATTATTTTTAACTTTAATGCAAGCTTCTGCATTGCAGTTAGATATATCACAAAAGAACTACAAAAAACACTCCTTTTAATGGTAATTTGCATACACTGCCACTTAGAATAGAAAGCAAGACATTAATAGGATTAAGATGATTATTTCTATCAGTACAGAATCAATATCAGTATAGCCCTTTGCATCTGATCTTAGAAATGTTGCTCATAGCTCCCAAATACATTTTGCATATCAAATCCCAAGGTGTTAAAAAAAAAAACCTTATACCTTGAACAGAGGTCGTATTCAGCCAGTTCTGACAGGTTCTGAAGAACCGGTAGCGGAACTTTTGAGTAGTTCAGAGTAGTTTGGTGAACCAGTAAGTAGGCTGGCCCCATCCCCGCTGCCTCCTAGCCTCCCAGCTGATCTTCTTTCATTGCCCTGAACAGGAGAACGGAGCTGGAAAGCAGGTTAGTGGGGTGTGGAGGGAATGGGGATTTTGCAGTAACCTTCCCCCACAAGTGGGAAGGGAATGGGGATTCTGCAGTATCCTTCCCCTGCCACACCCACAAAGCCATGCCCACAGAACCAGTAGTAAAAATTTTTGAATCCCACCACCTTCCTTGAAAGAGTGTGCAGTCAATACTGTTCTTAAGAAAGGAATGGAATTATATTTTAAACAATGCAGATGTCCACATCACAGCATCTGAATGATAAAAATATATATTTAACATAATGGACCTAAATGACAATTGAATGGATTCACAAACATATATTTAATAAATAATGTACTACTGGATAGGCAGGATGTATTGGCTGAGACAAGAAGCAGCTTGGAGGAAATGTTGGCATAGCTACTTATTAAATTGGGCTAAGCTACAATTCTCTGATCCTTGGGAAAATATCCCAAGGACCAGAGAATTTACTGGGATCCCCCTCTAAAGTTGAACAGATTGCAGAGGAGAGAGGAAAGATTACAATTTTGTAGTCCCAGGTGGATTAATGGATTCCCTATATTGGATTTTCCATTAGAAAGAGGAAAAGAGCAAATATATCCTTATGCTGAAGTATATTTAGATTGACATCAAGCAAATTGTTGACATTTTTTCTTAAGAGAACAAAAATCTCCTACATATATGTATTTGGTTATAAGTGTCCTTGAGCTTGTTTTAACTTCCTCCCAGTGAAGTGCATACAGGATTGTATATTTACTCAAATATTTAAATTCTCTGTCATTTCTGAAGTCACACAAGCTAAACACAACTGGAGACACACAGTTGTTCAGCCTTGTTCAGCATTCCCACCAAGCCAAGTGGGGATAGAATTTGGTCCTACCTAATATTATGTTGATTCCAAAATAATTATGTTTGCTATTTGCAGGATATGCCATAAATTGAATTGTGGCAGTTTTGTGGTTTCTTTCAGGGAAGCAATTTCAGAGCTCATTAAATAGATCATATGTTGCTTACACATTACATTAACCCCACTAGTGTCTAAAGATGGATGACATACTTTCAGTGAATAAGCAATTTCATTGCTCTTAGTGCAAAAGGCAACCCTGGGCGAATAAATTAGGCAATATATGTCTTCATTAAATAAGTCAGCTACACTGTAAGAAGCCATATAAAATAGGTATAGGGATTCACAAATTTTAGAACAGAGAACTTTATTAAATCAGAAGTGCTTCAGAAGTTTTCTTAACCAATGTGATTTATCTCCAACTTATTTAAAATTTTCCCCTATAGATGATCCCAACCGATCAAGCAATCAACAAATACATTGCATTCCCACTGAAGTAAACTATCATCCCACTGAAGTAAAATGTACCTGAAACAAAATTAAAAATTAACATTTTTTTAAAATTGAAAGACATTTTCACTTAAAAGAGTGAAACAATTTGGGCACATGGTTGAAATTCATTCAGAATCTCATCTTTCCATGAGATTTCTTTTCTCCCATTATTATATTCAATAAAATTTTATATTTTCTTAAAAAATATATGCAAAATATGTACCCTGTTTCCCTGAAAATAAGACCTCCCCAGATAATAAGCCCAATCAGGCTTTTGAGCGCATGCGCTAAAATAAGCCCTCCCCCAAAATATTGCAACACAGCAGCAACCATGAGGTGACCACACTCACAGCCTCCTGCACCTCAAAAATAATAAGACCTCCCCAAAAGTAAGGCCATTTACGGGGGTCAGAAGAAAAGAAGACCTTGCTTATTTTTGAGAAAACATGGTATACACCTTTTAGAACATATTTTTCTTAATGAATATATATATATGTACTTTGGTTTTTGTGGGTATTTATATTTCTATAGAGAATTTGCCTAATTTCCATTGAATATGTTCTTTCTAAATATTGTATGCCTCTACAATTTTTGCTTTGGAGTTTTGCATTGAAAAATTAGAAGTACAATTTTTTGAAGCATGGCCATTTTGTTTCAGAGGTTGATCCTGAAAATATTATTTTTATTTATGTTATTGTATTTATTAATTGTTTAGGTTGCTCATCTCATCTACAAGGTGACTCTGGGCTGCTTACAAGTTATAAAACAAATGAAAAATAATTAAAACATTAATTGTATAAATTCATATGAAAATATAAACTAAATGCATTTCTGCTTCCTGTCTATTATTCATTTGTATTTAATCCAATATGAACAACTTAAGCAGAGCTACAGAGGACCAGCCAAGGGGCCAATAGATTCCATCTTGCTATGCTAATTGGCATTGCCAGTGTTGAAGGCGGGGGGGAGGGAAGCAGGATAAGATATGACAAGCAGCACTGTGAAATTACTATCTTATTGCTAGAATTTCTCTGGCCCTTTAATTAGTGACCAGCTTTGTTCCCTGAAGCACAGACCTTCATTTCCTCTTGGATGTGTCCAGCTGAAACTATCCTTACTAGCCTTTATGAAATTGGCTAGTATTTGAGCCTTGCGACACAAAAGATGTTGTAAGGCTATCAAAGGGAAGCTTGAATGTTTGAGAAATAGCATGTATCTGAATGAATTAAATCTCTAATATGTATATGGACCACAGCTTAGTAACATGTTAAAGGGCCTTCTGAATATGTATATACCTATGAAATATTATTGTGAACTGAAAAAGCTAAGACAGCTTTTTCCTAATCTGTCCAGCTGCTTCAGGAGTTATTCCTGGCTGGTCCCCCCCACCCCCCAATATATGTGAATATGTGCACAACTGTGGAGAACCCTTACAATTTGAACAGGTTACAGCCGAAATCCATCATATCACAAACAGTAAAGCTGCAGTAAAGAGAGATGAAATTTATTAGCACCTGTCTCTTCATCCATTCATAAAACTCACACCCAGGACATTTGTAATAATCCCAAAATATGGCTGAAGGACTCATGTTTCTTCTGTCCCCCTTCTTGCCCTTTGACTCTCTGCATCCCAGTTCTGGGCTGCCCATTCATCAAGATAATGTAAAACCTATGCCACTATTGATGGTTCCCTTAACTCACAGAGCACTGTGATAATCAGATCAGAAACCCGTTTTGTAGCAGGTGTCCATCAAGGCTTTGCTCCTAGCAATGTGGAGACAGGGAACGCTGATTTGCAGGGTCCAGAGCCAAATGATCTTTGTTTCTTTTCAGCGATATCAATGCCACTGATTCTCTGTCAGGCAGTGTGTTTTACAATATCATTGTAATGTATGCAACTCTGGGTCAGGTTTTAGGTAGGAAGAGATGTGGATGACAATGTCATTGGAATAAACAATTGGCTTTGATGAAAAGGCATGAGAAACTTAGGGAGCGGCATGTAATGTTAATTTGTACACTTTATATTGTATAATATAAACATTTATCAGCAACACTTATGGGGTGGTGGGTTATTTGCTTGTTTCTTTACTAGCTTATGTGGCTTAAACGTAAGCATGTACATAAAACAGCTGCGGCAGGAGAAACCAGAAGTGTCACAGAGAGAGCAGTTGGAAAAATAGTGGGCTCCAATGAGCCCCGTGAAAATCCAGCCAGACAAACTGCTGTCAGGGGTTCTTCGGACCAGAACCATCCTGTAGGGACGGGGAAGAGGGAGAGGCATCTCTGACGACCAAGAGGAACTGGCAAGTTCCTTGTTAGGTCAGAGAAAGTTCGTTGGACTGATAGCGGGGGCAGGGGCCATTTCTAAATGACCGCTCTGAAGCTGGGGCAGCTGGACTAAGTTTCTGAGCAGGAACAGTGTTGAAATGGAGTGTTGGACCGGGTGAGTGATTGGCCAATCACAGGTAAAAGAAAATTTTGAATTTTGAATTAAAAAGGGTCCTAGAGCTGAAATTAGCGGCTAATTGGCATTTGGGAAATTCCATGGAGGAAGAAGGAAAAGCAGAGGCTAAAACACCAAAACACAAGAAGACTCTTGCTTTTTTACAATTGGATTTGGAGAAACTAAAAATAATGAAAAGAAAGAACATGGAGTAAAATATGTTTAATGTGGATTTAAAGTGCTTTTGACAATTTTAACAAGTCAGCTAAACTGTGAGAACTGCTAAGGAGTGTTTGTTTTTCTACATTGCTTGGTTTTGATTTTCTACAGCCGTGGAAGATAATAAATTTTTGACTTGGATTGGATTGGACTAATATTAGAATTAGACATTAGAATCTGGAAATTAAAAAAAGACTGTATGGACTTTAAGTTCTAATTAAATGTGATATAATTTAAAAGTCTTAAAAATTGTTAAATTTGTAAATTGGCAATATGGAGCCTTGGATATATGATGAATTATTTGAAATGCTAAAAAATGTGCATAAAACTTTAAAAGGCAATACAAAGTCAGAAATCTGGCTGGAGCACACAGAACAGGAAACAGGAGAGAAAGGGTAAAAGAGACATAAATGAAGAACAAGAAAATAATATTGAAGAAAAAGGAACTGAAAGTAAAAAATAGATTTCACTGGGATTAACAATGACACTGAAAGGGTAGACAGGAGGGAATGTCTGGGGAAAATTACTCAAACAATAAAATTAAAAGGAAGAAAAAGGATTCAGAAGAAAGATATAATAATTATAAAAAGAAGAAGAAGAAGTTAAGAGAATGGGATAAAAAGAGAACATTAATAAGAAGTGGAATCTTTGGAAGACCAAGAGAAAATGGTTAAAGAGGAGGAGGAAGGGAAATAAGGTACATATTAGTATATTAAAGAGAATTGTATTAATATTATTAATAGTAAATAGTTAATTAAAATGTAAGGAAGTTATACCAACATTATTGATTGTGGATATTTAATTAACTTAAATGTTTTTTTTTATGTAAAAATTGAATTTGATTGGGTATGTTGCTTACAGCAAAACAGACCAACAGATGAAATGTGAAATGGAAATTTGGTTAAACTTTGAAGACAATTTAAATTAAGAGATGAAGATGAAATGTTAAGGAGTGGGATGGGGAATTTGAGAAATATATTTAGTGATGGAGTTGATGTTATTGTAAGAGATTAGAAATTAAAGGTGATTAGTGATATTGTTTATGTATTAAGAAGAAAATAAGTTTAAGATAACAATATGGAAAGAGAATAATATGGCTGAAATTGAAAACAGAGATATGATGTAAAATGGATTATGTATATGAGAGGATGTACAAGAAAAGACAAAACTTTGTTCATAAAATATGTAAAAAAAATTACAATAAAAAAGAAAACCTTAATAAAATAACATAAAAAAAATAAAACAGCAGCAGCATAAGGAAAATAGAGTTCAGATAATATTTTCATGACCTGAATATTTTCATTCATCATAATTGCCAGTTTGCTAGTTTATTGCGATGCTGAGATTGAATTCAATTCAGTAATGTCTGAGTTTGGTTGTCCGCTGAACTGTAAATATGACAGATGACTTTGGAAATGATAAATCCTGAAATCTATAGCCATAAATCGGTAGATCTGGATCCATATATCTAAGTTCAGTTCTTATTAAGTCGTAAAAAGAATGAATGGATTTCTTACAATCGACTTAGCTCGGTTTCCCCTAGTTGTCAACCTATCTTTACATGTATTAGACCGCTCTCTCCCAAATGTCACTTAGACTATACACAATAAATGAGGAAAGCATTGATTTAAAAACAAATACAACCTTATCAATTCACTGAAACACAGGTTCTGCATACTTCAGAAACAACTTGGATGAAAGGCTTGAGACCAGGGGTGGGGTCCTGCCAGTTTTAACCTCTTCTATAGAAGAGGTTCACAAATCTACAGTGCCGTTTATAACCGGTTCCTCCCCCCGCCTGTTCGCACATCATCAAGATGAAGAGCGAGAGAAGGAATTTGGGGAGTTGAAGTCCACAAGTCTTAAAGCTGTCAAGTTTGAGCACCCCTGGGGATTTTTTTCTAAAGGGTTAGGGGTGCAAGGGTCTTGTAACTTGACAGCTTTAAGACTTGCGTGCTTCAAATGCCAGAGTTTCTGAGCCAACATTTTGGTTGCTAAGCAAGAGTGTTGTTAAGTGAGTTTCACCACATTTTACAAGTTGGCCATGCCCACCCAGTCACATGCCTGGCAAGCCCACCCGCTCACATGGCCAGCAAGCCACTCCCACAAAACAGGCCACACCTACAGAAGAGGTTCTAAAATTTTTTGAAACCCACCACTGTTTGAGACCAACGTGAGCACAGCATCTCTTTATTCATATTTCAATTTGAAGTATTGATTCTGTTTTGCTGTTGTGTTTAGGACTGTGCATTGGACTAAACTTAAGCGTGAGCACTAACCTCTCTGCTATTCATTAAAGCAGCTCCTCTTTTTTCATCTTTGAGAACCTGAAAAAAGGGGTAACTACTTTAAGAAATAAATTCTTAAAATGATTCTTAAATCGGGCTCTCAGGAAAAGTGCAAGGAATTAATTTTAAAAAGTACCATGAAAATAAAGCTTTACACTTTTTAAAGCTTTTTTTTAAAAAAGGTGAATTCCCATAAAATCTAGAATTTTACAGGACAAATTGATCAATGCCTAGTGCTTTTGAGAGTCAGATAGTGCAAAAATGGAATAAAATAAATTACGGTAAAATTCATGTGAAAATTTTCTTACTTTTTGAAAAGATTTATTACTGGGCTGCTTGTGATATTTTGTGGATTTGTTCAGTGGTACCCACTACCAAGAAAATGTTAACCCTTATTCTAAGCTACTCAAAACCTGTTACTAAACTAATACATTTCATGAATGGATATCTTTCAGTCTTGATGTGATGTATTCGTGGTGCTATGCACTGTTTAGTCTGACTGTCATTTTTTACGAAGTGGAGCTTGTGGATTCAACCCTGTGCAAATGTTCAGGCATGATAATTCCTATTGGAATCTTTTGATAGGAATGATTGAAACTGACAATCATTCCTATCAACAACTGTTCAAGCATACTCTACTAGATAATAGAGGGCAGCTCAGATTCAAGGAAACTTTGGGAAGGATGAACCTGAACTTTCAGTGAACAGGATTCTCTTCTAGGAGAGTTTCATTTCCAGCCTTCTAGATTCTATTGATCATCAGCAATTTAGCTTTTCTGAACATAACTATATGTTTACTCAGCCCATTACTGAACCTAGGCAATATTCAGTGACTCAGACTGCCTTCTTGAAGTCAGGTCATAAGAGACAAATAAAGTTAATTTTAATGGTGATAATGGAAGTTTTCAACTGCCTGGTATCTGATAGAAACCCAAATCTGCCAAGATTTTTGTCCAATAATTTCTAGTCTAGATAATAACTACATTTCTCATAAAATGGAAGTACAAGTGAGCCTGTTATCCTGGACTTAAACGTTACCAAGGGGGAGGTATCAGTTAAAGCTAGAAAGAGTGATGGTGACAGGAAAATTCAATGGCTTGAAATCCAATAGTATAAAAATGACTGGGAAGGATGCAAAATCCTGAGAAATGAATTACTGAAGGTGTAACTTCAAATCATTTCTATTAGAAGGAGAATTGGGGAACGTATAAAAAGTCCAAGATGAATAAACAAAGAGCTAAAGAAGAAGGAGAGAAAACGGAAAATGTATAAGAAATGGAACGAGAGATATAAAACCCCAAAAGAATACAAATACAAATCAGTTGCCAAGGTCTATAGCGATTGCATAAGGAATAAAGATGCTCAGAATGAGCCGAGGCCTGCAAGAAATACCCCAAAACATTCAAGGACCTCAGAAAAAAAGACCACGAGGCTTCAGGTCTGCTGGATGAAAAGGATAATATGAAGCAAATTAGCAATGTGTGTTGGCAAGAAAGCAGAATGTCTTTTCATATCTGGCTTCCCTTCCCAGAAGGGAAACAAAGCCCTAACTGGCTTTGTGTGTTACTATTGGAAGATGGGAATGGCCATTCAGACAAGGAAAGGGAAATTGTTAGGAATCACTTCATTAATTTAAACAAATCTAAGCGTCTAGGGGCGAAATGAATTATAACCTAGGCACTAGAATAGGTGATTGCAGTATGACTAATTGTAATCTTTTGAAAATTTCTGGTAATACTGCACTGTCCCAAGCCACAAGGAGAACAAAATGTTGCCCTTATTATCACAAAGTAGAAGGAAGAGAATTTGGGAAATTACAGATCTGTAATGCCCTCAGAAAATCATTCAACAAAGATTTTAATATATACTCATTAATAACATGATAAAAGAGATAATATGATGGTTATATGAAGTCATAATTGGCTGAATGACTCCATGAGAGAGGATGTGTAAAGATTTTGCATTAGCCTAAAGAATAATATCACAAGAAGCGCCAAAGGCCCTTGTGTTCTACAATTTTTTTTTAATGAATGATCTGGATGAAAGGTTTGAGAAAAGGATCATTATCAAATTTGCCTTTGACATAAAATTCATGATATAAAATGTTAGGTGCGGTAGCATTTTAGAAGAAAAAGAGAAGCCTTGAGAAGCAGTGGATGAAAGAAACAGGAGGAAATACAACAGAAATTAATGTAAAGTAAATGTCTTTCTGGCATGGCAGAAGTACATGTGAAAAGATCAGAAAGTTCTAGTAGATCACTAATTAATATGAGCTGGCCATGTGATGTAGTTTTTAAAAAGCAAAGGAAGTCATCTTTTACATTTGGGCCTTCAGGCCTGCCACATTTTCTACTGTGGGAAAACGGGAGTGGGGATTATATAGAGTGTGGGTGATATATAATCAAAATAACATTCTTTTCTCAGAGAGTCAAGGCCATCTTGATCTGCAGCTGCGATGAGGTGACTGGGAGGCATCTCCAGTTTTGGATGGTGCCTGATTGGAACATGTGGTGGACATGTGGGTGCTGGGCAGGGGACTTTCTTTTGGGTGGAGAAAACCTGGAAACTTTCAGATTTGGGTTTTCCCAGATGTGCCAATATGGACATCTCTAATAAAATGGAACTTTGAGGAAATTCAAACCCCAGAGTCTTCTTTTATTGGGGGTGCTACTTGGAACCCTGACACACAGATCACAAAAAGTAATAGTTGGCCAGATCACAACTGAACTAGCATGTCCATTTCTAGGCACTTACTTGAAACAAAACATAAGCAAACTAGAACTAGCTAAGAAAGGGATATCTAGATGGTGAGGGGTTAAAAACCAAGTTTTGTGAGGAGCAGTTAAAAAACTATGTTTCGCTTGCAGAAGAAAAGAAATATTATGGAAGTCTGAAGGTGGTGGAATAAGAGAATAAGTGCCCCTGAGGTCAACCCATTTCCTCCTCTGACGTACTTCAATGCTGAGGTAATCTGCACCTGTGGGTCACCAGAGATCGAAAATCAGGTCTTCTCCTAGCTGTGCACTTTTCATCACTTCCCAGGGACCTGAGGTTTTGGAAACAGGATGGAAGGTGCACCAGAGAATGGGGATGGGAAGATGTAGTAATCTGCAGTCCAGATTGAATTCTTTGCAAACTGTTACCAAAGTGTTTCAGTCCAAAGACAATTTCTTAAACCTTTTTAGGATAAAGCCAACAGTTTAAAAAGCCAGGACAGATATGCCTTTAAACAACATACCTGTCAAAATCCATTTCTTCCAATTTTAGGTTTTACTGAGTTGGACCTAATTTCTGATAATTGCATGAAGAAATATTTGCCATTGGTTATGTCTCCAGCCATAACCTATAACTCTTCCAATAATTTGGCTCCATTCATTGTCTTTTGGCCTTCAGTACCTTCAGCCCTCTTAGGTATAATTCTAATCCATCACTTATTTATATCACATGCCCAAATTATGTGAGTTTCTGCTTTCTGGTCATCATCCTGAGGGAGCAGTTAGTCTTGATTTGGTCTAATTGATCCATTCTTCTTGCAATCTGTAGTGCTCCTAGCAATGATTTCTCTATTCATAATTTGAAAACATGTATACTTTCAGCCCTTGTCATTGTCCAGCTTTTACAGCCATAAATTGCCATGGAAGTAGAATGCTTTAAATTTCCTCCCAAATGTCAATTTATCTTTGTGGTGATTGAAATACTATTATTTTTCATGAGCCTCAGTGAGTTTGTCACTGCTTTCATCTTCAGGATTGATCTTTTTATTTCTCCAGTACTCTGTCCATCTTTCTCCCTGAGCCAAGAAACCAAAACTTTTCAGGACCGTCTTCTTTGTTTTCAAATTAAGTTCATAAAGCATGCAGGCTTATATCCCTATATTACTTAATCTCTCTTGTGTTAAATTTACATTTACCGACAAGAAAATAAAGGGAGACTAGTATAGCTATTTCAAGCTGTTCAAGCTCTCATTAACTAGCCACACCCTTCTGGAATTCGAACCCAGGCCACTTGCATATTAGGCAGATGTATTAACCTCTAGGCCATGGGCTCCCCTTGCTTTTTTGGCTGTACCAGGGGGAAGATTAAGTGTTTTTCCGGTGAGACCATTCTATCAGGGCAACCTGGTCTACCTGAATATGGGATGGAACGTACTGCTTTCACTTTCACCTTTCAGCCCCAATCCAGGACAAACTATTTTTGGCAAAATAGTTTGACAAAATAGTTTGCCACAGAAGGCTCCTGGGTTGGAGCTGAAAAAAAATGCTTACTAAATCTCTCATTGTGTTTACTTGTTTGTCTGTTAATGCCCTCGAGTTAGTCCAAATGATGCATTATATCGCAATAATATTTGAATCAAGGTACCACCAACATTTGCTAACGTAAAAAAATACATTAAAAATATCGGGACCCATTGCTTCTGTGAAATTGGAATTTCTATCACGTTCAGACCAGTTTTATTTGCAAAATTGTAGCTGTTGCAATGTCCCATGGTCACATGATTATGATTTCCAACACTTCCTGCCAGCTTCTACAAGCTAGGTTGATGGGGAAGCCAGCAGGAAGTTGAAAGTTCCTTCTCCCACTGCTTTTTTGCTCACCTGTGGTCATTCTGTATCCTTGATTAGTAAGTAAATGTTGACTTATTATTGAACTTTATTTGCCATTACAATATTTTTTCTATTTATGATATATATTCTTCTTAGATAATCACAGGACAGCCCTCTATTGGGGTAAAAAAAATGGTAGCCTAAAATTTAATGTTAATTCTTACCAATCAGACTGCGTTCCAGGAATTCGATCCTGACCATCTCATCCTTCTCAGGTCAGTAAAATGAGGATTCACATTGTTAGTGGCAATATGCTGAATTTGTAAAGACAGCTGTAAAGCACTATGACACAGTATATAGGTCTAAGTGCTATTGCTATTGTCTTTCTGTCAAAGGATGATCCAATAGGTTACAGGGTTATCTAGTATTAATATAAAATTGAAGTATTTTTCCAGTTACAGTATTTTCATGTGTTATCTTTCTCTACACATATTTTTGTGCACAATTTTGGACTTTCAAACTTCATAATACAATATAATTGCATGACAACTGGATAGCCAAGTAAATTAAATGGAGAAATAAATATTGGCAGATAACTTTACTCCAAGACGCAGAGCTCTGGGAAGTGAGGTTTGGATAATTTGGCATATTTCCATATTTACTAGACAAAAAGTGCTTTGAAAACAGGCATCATCAACAGAGGGATAGAATCAAGATCACGTGAAGTGTTAATACCACTTTATAATGCCTTGGTAAGGCCACACTTGGCATACTGCATTCAGTTCTGGTCGCCACGATGTAAAAAAGATGTGGAGACTCTAGAAAGAGCGCAGAGAAGAGCAACAAAGATGATTAGGGGACTGGAGACTAAAACATATGAAGAACAGTTGCAGGAACTGGGTATGTTTAGCTTAAGAGAAAGAAGGACTAGGGGAGACATGATAGCATTGTTCCAATATCTCAGAGGTTGCCACAAAGAAGAGGGAGTCAAACTATTCTCCAAAGCACCTGAGGGTAGAACAAGAAGCAATGGGTGGAAACTAATCAAGGAGAGAAGCAACTTAGAACTGAGGAGAAATTTCCTGACAGTGAGAACAATTAATCAGTGGAACAGCTTGCCTCCAGAAGTTGTGAATGCCCCAACACTGGAAGTCTTTAAGAAGATGTTGGATAGCTATTTGTCTGAAACGGTATAGGGTTTCCTGCCTAGGCAGGGGGTTGGACTAGAAGACCTCCAAGGTCCCTTCCAACTCTACTATTGTATTATATTGTATTATATTGTATTATCTCTCCTTCTGGTCTACATCCTAGGGATTTTGTGAGAATAAAAGTCTAAATTTCTTGAGAAAGAGGGTGGACAGGGTAACAATAATAGATCACTTTTTGTTGTTTGACTAACTAATGTAGTGAATATTATTAATCCTAAATCAATTGTGTGAAAGAATATGATACAGATTATAGCTGGTATTTCTTTTGCACCATCAAAATTGTTTAAAAATTCTTTTAGTTTATCATTGCCTTTACTATGCCCAGCCATAAGACAAAATGAGAAATTGTTTGGGGATGGAGCTTTTAGTTTGAGAAATCACAGGCCTACTCATGCTTTACTCCAAGGATAGGAAATCCAATACCTTCCAAATGCCTTGGACTACACATTTTACAGTCCCTTGCTGTTAGCCATGCTGTATGGGGTCGGAGAAGTCCAAAATAACCTACAGATCCCAATTCTCTTCCTACTTAAACAAATAAGCATGTCAAAAGATGCAATGGGCTGAAGTTTGTGTTAGCTGCTGAGACTGCGGTTTGTGGTAAGCTTCACTAAGGAAGAAACATACAGCATTGTTGGCAGATCTTGAAGGGAATATCTGTGTTTTGTTAGTTATTGTGGGCTTTGTTGCTTTGTTCACTAGTGTGATACAACCAGCTTTTTAATGACCCATTTCTGCTCTGCAAAACTGCACTTTTTTCCAGTGAAATAGTAAGCTGGTAGAAAAATGCTATCTGCTCTCTTTTAGATGCGGTCACTCGCACACTCACCCTGTGTCCATGGGGCTAGTATGTCAATACATTCTGTTGGCTGTAATGACTGAAGGAAACAGTCTTTGGATTAGCCAGTGTTTCCTATTTGTAATGCCATGCAAATGTTGCATTCATTCCCGGGGGATGGAACGTGTAAGCAATAGGTGCCAGAACCAACAGAAATTTCATTCCCAAAGTGATAGAGCATATGAGTGCCAAAAATAACAGCTCCTGGCACATCTCTACCCAAAAAAAAAAATCATATTTTAGTGGTCATTTTTTGTTTCTGTATCACCAGCACTGGTTTAAATAATATTTTTGGGAGATCACTGAGTTGACCTGCTGGTTTGATTTTGTTTTATTCTTCTAACTGATTGCAAAGGCAAGAAAGTCAAGATTTAGAGGAATAATGGCACATTTCATTCAGACTGCATGTTCTGCAGCTCTGAAAGCTATCATGTGAAACTGCATTTCGTCCTGTTTACTATTGAGTACACTTAATCAAAACAATCATGATCAAGAAAATCTGTGCCAGATTTGAACATGAGGTGGGTGTAGGGGTGTGAGGAAAACTGCCAAATCTTTGCTACATTTCCTGAAACTAAAACCTGTTCATTCTAGCAGCACTTCGATGTTATTATTCCAGTCCAGGAACACAACTTCTTACATGCGGGCACAATTTTTTTACCAAATAAACTGGAGAATAAATAGGTGATAACCAAGATCTTCCAGACAATGAGAAAGAAAAACATAATTAACTGATTTACAGAGGCAACATTAATAGGCTCAGAAGAATCATGGACAGAGCTGTTGCCTCTCTTACTATCCCAATACTACATGAACTGTAAACTAGAGCATTCTTTTGCAATGAGCTAGTTATTTTACATAGTATTTTCCTTTTCTGAAGGTTCTCTGAATACTTTTCTGCTCTTTGATGGAAAAGCTGCTGCCTAGAGAAGGGGAAAAATATTCCCCATTTACCTGCTTAGCCTTTTCCCTTGACTTTGCTTGCAAGGCTGCCTGATGCTAAGAAAGGCTATTGAATGAAGGTCTTCCCATGAGTATCTATGTGGCACGCAGCAAATGATTTCAGTGTCAATGATGCCACCAGCTAGTTTCTGCAAAATTCAGTATGATCCTAGGAGCCACTGCCTATTATGCGTCCTGCTGTCTACTTGTATTGTACGTTAAGATTTATTTCTCTTGTGGATTTAAAGACATAGTATACTCAATCATGGCTTAGGAACAAGCCACACTTGGTTGGCTTCACACAGAATACTACACCATAAACCACGGTGTGCAAGCCAGAAGAGTTGATTTCATATGACACGCTTGTCCAAACCAAGTAAACCACATTATGGTCAAATGTCACAGCATTATTTTAGCATTATTGCATGCTAGGCATTCATCTCATACAAATAGGTCATCCCAAGCACTGGAGTTGTGCAAATCCTTTGAAAGGGAGACTTCCCAATATGTAATGGTACAAACCAGTGGTCAAATTCCAATTATTTTTCTACCGGTTCTGTGGGCATGGCTTGGTAAGCGTGGCAGGGGAAGGATACTGCAAAATCCCCATTCCCTCCCCACTCTGGGGCCAACCAGAGGTGACATTTGCCGGGTTCTCTGAACTACTCAAAATTTCCGCTACTGGTTCTCCAGAACCCGTCCGAACCTGCTGGATTTCACCTCTGGTACAAACAAACCTCTGTTCTTTATACCAGTAAAGTCATCACTTCTTTCTCTAAACATGGCAAGGTGGATCCTGCACATGGATTATGCTTTGCTATGATCCAAGACAAGTGCTTCATACGTAAAGTTGCTCTTCCGAAGTATTTGCACCGTCCTGATAAGCCACAAAGCACAACAGCCTAACCAGCTCTTCGCCTGTAGCTACATATATGTGGAGGGATGTGTTGATTTAAACTGGAATCATATCATTAATAAGGTTGCACCTTTCTCAGACACAGCAGCTTTGCATTTTATTTATTTGTTTGTTTATGTATTTTATATGACCCCCTATTTCAGTGAAGAAACTCTGGACAGCTTATAGTATATGCAATAAAAAAACCCAACAATAATTAGAAACTATTACACCAGATCTAGTTCGGTGATATCTGGAAAATCACACTAGTGGTTGAAATACTTATTTGAAATACATTTCACGCTTTTATCTGCAGTGCATTTTGAGTTCATGTTACTTGACTAAACTTAACCTAGTTGGAAAAAATATATATTTCTTATGATCAAGCAAGCCATTAGTATCATTTTTGACATTTTGGTATGTTTGTTTTTTGTTTCTTCCATTAATACATCATTTGAAACTATCCCTTCCCCCGTGAAGCATTTTGAAGAAGGAGGAGAGGGGAGGGGAAGAAAGGAAAGAAGGAAAGGAGAGGAGAGGAGAAGAAAGGAAAGGAAATAGCCAAACCTGAAGTTTTTAACCAATCAAATTCTTTAACAAATACTGCTGGAAAACATGGAAGCTATTTGTTGAAATCAGAATGCAATGAGGACATAATGTGTATGACCATAAAACCTATCTGGGAAATGTCTCTCATAAAGAGGTTTTCTGATAAAAAGTATCTTTATTGGTGGTTTGGGACGAATTTATAAGAGGACTGCAGTGTTTTGAAAAATGCAAAATGGCGCGAGTAATTGTACTTTAGAATGAAACACATAACTCTCTGCTTTGATGCCTCAAGCAGGAATCTGGTTTACTGTCTTTAAAGTGTAAAATATATTTTACTATTATCCAGTGGAGCCCTATGTTGCATCTGAGCTTTGCTATCTTATCAATACTCCTTGTCCATTAGGACTAAACTGTATATTGGTATATTTTTACCAGTTTTCTGATTTTCAATCACAGAGAGGAAGGTACTAAATCAGTTGCGAAAGAAGGCCATTGGGTATCAGACTGATATTTACAACAGCAGTTCTAAATAATTTATTGAAGAATGAACCTCTTTGAACTTAGAGAGACATATTTCTGAGTAAATAAACTTTGCTGACTAATTTACTTCCTCTTTAGATAGCTATTAACCCTATAAGAGAAAAATGTGTTTTTCTCTCTCTCCAGACCTCACAGGATAATCCGGAATCACAGTTTTGCACAGGAAAACAGCATTATAAGAATGTTTTTAAGTTATCTTCCTGTGTTGCAGTCATCTATGACAGAATTTTTAGAAAGTTTCCAGAGTTTTGGTTATCTGTCCCCTTTTGGCCCTTGAAGTTCTGTTTGTCAATTTGTAATTCAATTTTCTTGCTTTCAACCCTTTAAGGTGGTGCCCCAAGACTATAAAGCCCCAGATGAAGTATACCAAACCTTTCTGTAGTCCAGGAGAACAGAGGTAATAAAATGACATCTCAGAGAAAAAGTCACATTTTTGGATGAGAAAAAGCCATTTCTCTTACTTGAAACTTTTGTCCTTTTTCTAATTATCAGGATTCAAAGACATATGTGGACACTCTGGAGGTGAATTAGCTTCTATTGTGGAAGATGGTTTTGATAAAAAAGGGACAGTCTAACTGCACTTGTTTTTCTTAAAAAAGAAATTACCACTAACATGTACTGGAAAAAGTTGGACCTCGGTATTCATTTCTCCAATAAATCTTGTGCAAGTTCCTATTACTTTCCACCCAATTCTCTCTCAAAGCTTACTTTTCCTGAGTGAATTTTTCTCAGTTTATCAAAGCATTTCATTCTGTTTTGATCTCTCATCTCAAACTGCATCTCTTTTAATGCACTTTCCACTGATAAAATCTTTTCTTAGCCCAGGTCTGACATGATGGCTAATGGAGGCATGTGGCCGAGGTAGTTAGATGCTGAGGGAGATTCTACAGAAGAAGCTGCTTAAATGGAAGAAATGGTTTGAGGGCCAAACAGAAAGCAGAAAAATGATGCCGAGGCAACACTTAAAAAAAAAGTTAATTCACCGTTTGAAAATTGATATTAAGTATTGAAGATCTTTCCACTAGGAAAAGGGAGCAATATTTTAAAGCATGTTTGTGCCACAGATTTTTGCACCTCACACATTATATTTTATATTCAAATGCACTGATTTTCTACAAATTTCTCTTAGTAAGCAGAAATTACATTTCTCAGAACTCCACAGGCATGTAATTAAAACTTTACAGAAGTGAGCTGCAAAAGGGAGATTCTTTTTTTAAAAATGAAGGCTTTGCAGCTATCAGCATTTCTCTTTCGGTTTGGTTTTTTTTAAAACATCTTTATGGTAACTTGGATCAGAGGAACCAATATGGGAAGCTCTTCACTCGACCTTTGCAAGATGTGAGTCCTGAGGAAGGAAGAATATCAAGGAACTTTTTTCTTGGATCCCTCACTCAAGAAAATAAAGAGAAAAGAGCTAACAGGAGTGTTTTAAATTACTACTTGTTGGTGAGGGGGGAAAAAAATAATCCAAGAATTCGAACAGATTTCGTTTACTCTTGGGCTGGATTTTTTTTTCTTTCTTTTTTTTTGGGATGGAATTTTTGAGCTTCCTTTATTGGTACCAGATGGTAGAAGCTTCTGTATACAAACACACACACACACACACACACACACAATCTCCAATTGAACATCTCTTTAGCATTCTGCTATATCTCTAGATGTTCTTGATTCCTAGTATGAAAATGTCACATTGAAGCATTTTTCCATGTCTTCCTCTGGGGTTGAAGCAAAATAGGGCAAGCCTCGGTCTATTGAACAGTGCAAAATGAAAGGTAGGACACTCACAAACACCTCTTGGCCAGGACGTTCTTTTTGAAAAAGGGTGCATATCAACAGTGTAAAAATAATGGGTGTGACCAGGGGATTGAAACCAGAGGTGGTATTCAGCAGTTCTGGAAAACCGGTAGCGGAAAGTTTGAGTAGTTAGGAGAACCGGTAAATACCACCTCTGACTGGCCCCGCCTCCATCTATTCTCTGCCTCCTGAGTCCCAGCTGATCTGGAGGGAATGGGGATTTTACAGTAACCTTCCCCTGGAGTGGGGAGGGAATGGGGATTTTACAGTATCCTTCTTCTGGAGTGGGGAGGGAATGGAAATTTTACAGTAACCTTCCCCTACCAAGCCCATCAAGCCATGTCCACCAAGCCATGCCACACCCACCAATCCATGCCCACAGAACTGGTAGTGAAATTTTTTGAATCCCACCACTGATTGAAGCTCTGCTCTTTTGACATCAGTGCAATATGGACCATTCATACTAACAAGGAGTGAAGCTTTGATTGTCTGGTCCTGTCACACATTTTGACATTGTTGCCCTTTGTTCTCTGCTCTTGACCCTCTCTTGTTAACAGAAGTTCAGAACTCTACGTTTTTTTGCTGATTTTGTTACATTTCTCTCCTATTTGGGGGGGGGGGGAGGAGGGAGAAATGTAGAACTAAGTGTTTTCTGTCAAGTTGAAAGACTGCAGCAGAACGTTTCACCGTAGCAGTCAATGTAAACAATTAATGAAATATTTATGGCGGAGGTGAATTAATTCGAGTTGTCTCCAACCCCTGTGAGTCTTGACTGCGGTCCCAGAATGTCTCCAGAATTGCCAACAAATTGTTATTTTTGGTGTGACTAAAGGGGTGGATTATGAAATAGATGGGACTGTTAAATCAAGGGCAGGTTTTGTCCTGATCCTGTCACACTTAATTTTTTTCCAACCTACCAGAACGTTGGAAAGAAATTACAAAAGGAATTTGGGACTCTGTCTGTCAGCAGAGCAACTCCTGGAAGGCAAAGAAAACAGGAGCAAAGTGGGGTGGAGGGAATAAGCGGGCAAAAAGATGCTTTGAATTTAAAAATTGGGCCAGGTTTGGCTGAAGGCTATGAAGGAAATAAAAACCGGAGAAATGTCTCCAATGCATCCCTATGGGAAAGGCAATCAGGCTGTGTCTCACAATGTCGCTGATGCGTCCACTCTAAGCTCTCTCACTCCTAGTCCCAAGACCCAGAGCAGCTCCCTCCCCCCCCCAATTACCCAGTGCAAATACATGTAGACAGAACGTGTTGCTTTGTTACATAGAAGAAAATATAGAGGTGGATTCCTACTGGCTCAGCCCGGTTCGGCCGAGTAGGTAGAAACTCAGCCTGCCATGCCCTTGAACTAGTTCTCTTGGCAGCGTTGTAGGCACTGCCATCTTGTTTTTTGCTTCTGCATATCCACATAAGCATTTTTTAGTACTGCACATGCACCCGTAGCATGCATGAAGTGTGTGTGCGCATGCGCAGCACATCCCTGAGCGAACTGGCTGTAGCAGCAGTCAGAACCCACCCTTGATATAGACCCCTCCCTATAGTCACTGCTGATGAAGAGGTTGAAAAGAATTACAGAAACCATGTTGTGCAGGCATTCTTTAATTTGCTTCTCCATAACTTTCTCACTTTTCAGTGTATTGGCCCTCGCATGCCACAGAAAGGATATAGGCAGCTCTTAGCTTCTCAGATATTGTGGATTTGTTGTGGCATCAAGAGCCATGGTGCTGCAGTGGTTAGAATGCAGTGTTGCAGACAAACTCTGCCCACAGCGAGCAGTTCAATCCTGACTCACCCTTTCATCCTTCTGAGGTTGGTGAAACGAAGGCCCAGATTTTGGGGTGGCAATTTGCTGGCTCTGTCAATCATGTAGAGAGGGCTGTAAAGCATTGTGAAGCAGTATATAAGTGTAAATGCTTTTGCTATTGCTAGGCAAAGCTTTAATCAAATTCTATCTTCTGAAGAAAAGTGTTAAGATTCTTGCTGAAAGGTTAGATCAAAATCCCACCACACAGCTCTAAGCACTTGATTTTAAAAATTATGTGATTCAAGGTTAGATGATAGAAAATTCTTCCTTATTTGCTTTTCAATCAAACTTCTTGTTACTGACTCACTTGTGGTTAAGGAGAATTGCAGATATATAGATTCCGTGCAGCTGATACATTTTTATGAGGATTCGGCATGTAGCTTGTAGAGGTTTTTACATCTGGACACATCATGATGAGACTGATAGGTTCCTAGGCTGAATTTTAAATGTTAAAATCAACATCATAGAGTGAACCTGTAAAACAGACAGCAACTCCCAGTAACTTTGTATTATCAGGGTAATAGAATTTTACTGTATTTTTGCCGGTTAAAGGCCAACTCTAAGAAACACTTCTTGACAATCTTTATATCTAGCCTTATGCTGAGAACAGGGTTATAGTCTGAAATAATGGACTAATAGAATTACTTATTTCACAGATTTATATCCACGTCACCTGCTTGTTTAAATTGGCACTGCCCTATACTTTTGTTGAATGCATGACATAACTGCGGTCATTATTATCTTTCTGTAAGACTGGAATATAAAAGGAAATGAGATCATAAAAGCCAGTTTGTAAATTGCTTCAATTCTTTAAATGTGGTTATTCATCTCTGCCTCCTCATGTTCTGATTCTGATACATCACACAGTGGGTGCCATGATTTAGCAATAGAATTAAAGGATTGCAAGGCAGGCTTGAGAATGATGTCTCTCCCTCCCCCCCCTTCCTGCCCAATAGACTCCCAGAGGCTTTATATAGTTTAGACATCAAAGGAAGATGAATTCCTTCCATATTCACGGAGACCCGCGTTTAAAGGCCAGGAGAGAGTGTTATCAAGTCTAATCTGACCTCTTCTGAAAGCAAATGATTGGAATTTTACTTTATGTTCCTAGCAGCCATCCTGCAGAAACAAAGCATATCTTTCAGAAACACTATTCAAAGCTCGGTAAAACCACATTAAATACCAGATTATTTATCCCTTTCCCTTCTGGTTAGTTAGTTGCTTTAATTCATAATAGATCTATGGATCTTGTTTCTCCAACACATTCTTTTTCTTCCAAAGTATATTTCTGCCTACTTGATTTGTGGTGGCTCTGCTTTCTTGAATCAGATGTAGAGACGTCAAACAAAGAGCTGTTGGTCAGGAAAGCTAGAACATTTTTATTTCAATTCATTACTGTGCAATACTGGGGAAATAGAGGTGGTATTCAGCAAGTTCAACCCAGTTCTGGAGAACCGGTAGTGGGAATTTTGAGTAGTTCAGAGAACCGGTAAATACCACCTCTGACTGGCCCTGCCCCCATCTATTCTCTGCCTCCCGAGTCCCAGCTGATCGGGAGGGAATGAAGATTTTGCAGTATCCTTCCCCCTGGAGTGGGATGGGAATGTGGATTTTGCAGTATCCTTCCCCTGAAGTGGGGTGGGAATGGGGATTTTCCAGTATCCTTCCCCTACCATGCCCACCAAGCCACGCCCACAGAACCAGTAATAAAACATTTTGAATCCCACCACTGTGGGGAAATCCACTGAACTGAGATGTAATAAACTTTTTTTACATGAATGCATGACCTTCTTTACTGAGAAATATAGAACCAATCAAAACATTGCTTTCTGTCCTCTAATCTAGAACAAATGTGGAGAATTATGTCCCTTTTATGATTTGTGGACTTCACCTCCCAGAATTCCTGAGCCAGCCATGCTAGTTCAGGAATTCTGGGAGTTTAAGTCCACAGGTCATAAAAGGGCCATAGTTGGCCATAAAAGCAGCCAAAGACCCCTGCTCTAGAACAAAGCAAAGTGTATATATCAGAACGAGGCCAAGCTTGGTTCCAGGTTGTTCTTCCGGCTCTGATATTAAATAAGGCAGGGAAAACATTTCATCTGTATAAAACTAATACAGAGAAACAATTTAGGAAATAAAGATGGAAGCAAAATGTTAACTGTCCTTCCTCCTTTTACGTGGCATGAATCCAGACTGAGTATTTTCTCTGTGATACGCAGCTGGTTTTTTTTGAAGAACATTTATTATGAATTCTTATGGTTGAAGTCTAGGATATCATTTTATTGGGCTTTTAGTCTATAACAGAAAAAACAACAACAATAGAGATTAGCTAATAGAGAAGAATGTTAGTTCATGCCTGTGCAGGTCCAATATATCACATTTCAGGTCAAGCTGAATTTTTCCCCCCTATCAAGTTGGACTTCAGCCATTGTGCTAAAAAATACAGTGCTATAATTACATGAGAGTTTCCAGGTGTAAAAGGAGGGAGGGGGGTAGGTGCTTTTAATATAGTAGACAAATTGTATCCAATCATTCAACTTTGAGATGGCAATCATTTTTCAGTGGAGGAAAGATGGAAAAAATTAATGTAACCTCACCCTAACCCTGCACCAGCACTCCAAGATATTTATAGGGGTGAACCTGCTCAGCAACATTCTCATTCATTTTCCCATTGTGAGTTTTATGACTATTTCATGCATATACTGGTAATGCATGACTAGTTTTTTTTTTTCTCTGAGCAGAAAATGGTCTCTCATTCCCACCTGGGAAATGGACTGATCCCAATGTTTCTTGTAAATAAAAGAGCTGGAACCACTTAGCTTGCTAATACTAGGAGGTGCTGATTGGGGACCGAGTGGCCATGGGTTATAGAACTGGCATAGCAATAGCACTTAGACTTATATACAGCTTCCTGGTGCTTTTACAGCCCTTTGTAAGTGGTTTACAGAATCAGCCTATTGCCCCCAGCGATATGGGTCCTCATTTTATCCACCTCGGAAGGATGGAAGGCTGAGTCAACCTTGAGCCAGTGAGATTTGAACTGCCGAACTGCAGCTAGTAATCACTGAAGTAACCTGCAGTGTAACCACTGCACCACCGTGGCTTTTAACAGAATATAACAGAGTTGGAAGAGACCTTGGAGGTTTTCTAGTCCAACCATCTGCTCAGGCAGGAAGTCCTAGAACATTTCAGAACAAATGGTCCAATTTCTTCTTAAAAAGACATTTGGTTAATAAGTAGAGGGGCTGGAATACATCCCAGCTTCACCCCTTCTCTGTTTAGTGATGGCTGCAGAGAGATGTCTCCAGGGAGAACATCTAACTCTCAACACGGTGTTAGAAGAGAGAGTCTGGCAGTGAAGCCTTTCGTTTATTGAAGATCCCCTGAGTTTTTCCTGCATTCTCCCATGAAATTTAAAATAAAGGTAGATTTAAAATCAGCAAAGGCTTCAATAAAGGAGCCTCTGGGCTGGAAGAGTATTTCTCAGCTAAATGTTAGAAAACCAGACAAGGTTGGGAGTTTGTTTATATTTTGCCTTTATTATTTTTACAAATAATTCAAACAGGTAAACATATCCAATACATATTTCTTCTACTATTTTTCCCACAATAAGAACTCTATGAGTTGGGGTGGGGGGGAGAGAGGGGGCAGGGAATTGACTGGTGGTCACATGGCTGTCTTTCATGGCTAAAGCAGGACTAGAACTCACAATCACCCATTCATTTTGATGGGTTATCTCTGAAATCTGGTTGCCCCTCAATGAGGATCTCTCAGCCCAGTCCAATCAGTGGTGGGATTCAAAATATTTTACTATCTGTTCTGTGGGCATGGCTTGGTGTGGCTTTGTGGACGTGGCTTAGTGGGCATGGCAGAGGAAGGATACTGTAAAATCCTCATTCTCTCTCCACTCCTGGGGGAAGGATACTGCAAAATCCCCATTCCTTCCCACCCCAATATGCTACTTTCCAGCTCCCTTCTCCTGTTCAGGGCAACAAAAGAAGACCAGCTGAGAGGCAGAGGGGGCGGGGCCCGCCTATTTGCCAGTTCTCCAAACGACTCAAAATTTCCCCTACCGGTTCTCCAGAACCTGTCAGAACTGGCTGAATACCACCTCTGATACTTTTGATTGATTGTATTAGGCATGCTGATAGATCTTTTACTGGCAAGATCTAATCCATCTCCTTGGCTTTTGTACAACAGGATAGCAATGGCCTGGCTCCATTGAGTAAGAAAATGTGCTGAGATGTTAATGTGAATAGGATATCCAGTAATAAAATCCACCAGTCCTTGTTCACTTAATTTTGGGGGGGATAAAATATCCTCCCAAGGCTTTTCCAACTGTGAGATGAAATCCTTGACATCAGATATGGACAGGAAGGGCCATTCCAGAATGACATTTCAAGAGTAAGTCACAGCTAGATTATTTAATAATTCCATTGTGGAAAATATTCTGGAAACAAAATTCTGCAGATATTTTGCAGACTGGACCAAACTTCCATGTTTAAGGGAGTTGTTAACTGTATGCCAGAGCCAAGAAGGGTTCTGAAGTTTAGCAGCTGCAATTTAACTCACTTGTTCCTCTCCTGTAGCTTTCCTTTTGTTGGATTTTAGGAGGACTTTGTAGCTTTTCTCTCTCTCTAAGAGTGTTTGGAATGTACAGGATGTGGGGAATTGGTAACATAGGAGGCATTTACTGCTTGAGCTGGGCCTTTTTGCTTTGAGGCAAGCAGCCTCCAAACAGGGCTATGATTTAATATGAGGGAGCCTACCACGGTCTGAGGGTAATCATGATCGAGTAGCTTGAAAAGTAATCATAATAAATCTAACTGGAGAAACCTTCTAGGCAGGTTTGGGGGAGAAGAGAAGGAGGGGATTTGAATCCAAGAGACTTAATAGATCTTTTGTCATTCTGGAATGCCATTTGTTCCAAACATTATGAGCTGAGATTGTAGTGGACTTTTCTAAGAACTTGGTATTTGCTTTAGGAGCAAGGATTCTCTTGTATTGTGTGTCTCTGTGAGTTTTGGAAATACAGGTAGCCCTCGACTTATAGAACAACCACAATTGGGTCTGGAATTTCTGTGGCAAATTGGGGCAATTCACACGGCAGAACTCAAAGTTATGACCATTTCTACCATGGGTGTGAAGTGAATCACTGCTATTGTTATGTGGATTGTTCAGTTGTTAACTGAATCATGGTTTTTAAGTGAATTGTGTGACTGCTAAATGATTCCAGCGTCCCAAATTGATTTTTTTTTACCATCATTTATTGGAAACTAGAAAAAAAAGGTTGCAATTGAATTCATATGAGTACAGGATGCTGCACACAGTTGAAATGGGAGCTGATGGCCGAGTACCAAAATTGTGATCACGTGATACAATGGTTGTAAGTATGAGTATAAGTCATAAAATATTTTTTTCAAGGCAATCATAACTTTGAACCATCTTTAAATGAATTGTCATAAACTGAGGACTACCTGTGTATAAGTATGGTTTCAAATAGACTACGGTGGATGACTCTGACTGGTTCCATATTTGTAATATGTTTTGTTCTGACTTAATGTGCTGTGAAATTCTGCTTGAAGGTCATGCTTTCTTGCTTAACTAAATCTATCTATGTACTCTTTTGTGTCTTTGTCAAGTCATTGCGGTTTTAAAATCATGACTTAGAGGCTAGAGTTGGATTAGTATCCTACTTCAGATGACAATAATTATGATGTTGAAAAATTGTCTCCCTTAATATTGTTTCTTTTGTTACAGATTCAGTTGAAGCAATTGAGAAGACCATCCTTGATTGTTCTAAATATGGTGGGCTGAGATACATTTAGAAAGAGGCCAGGCTCTGTCCCAAATCTTATCTAACCTATAATTTCACCACTAACCAGCAGTTTCCTTTCTGTACATTCTTCCTTCTGGGTATCTAGAGCTTCAGGGAGCAATGAACCTTTGCTTTTATTGCCTCTCAGTGGCAGTTCCCTTAAAAAGAAAAGAAACATATTTTCTCCATAGCTGAAGGATTTGGATTTGCTTTTCAAATCCTTTTTCAGAAGCAGCACAAATATTTTGATTAGGGAATCTCATTTACATTAGAAATCATTTTTCCTTGTGTGCCTGGAACAGAGAGAAAATTGACCTTCTCATTGTCACCCAACAAAAATCTTTATTCTGCTATCTCTCTCTGTTTCCTTTGTCACAAACACCTGATTCAGATTGTTTTTCAGCCTTGGAACAGAAGATTGAAGGGAATCAGAATATGAAAGCTATGGAATATGAATCTGTAGTTGGGCAGAATTCTTGATGCCTAACTAAAATTATATTTTCCAGCTCAGCCTCCCTTTATCTCTTCTCTTCTCTTCTCTTCTCTTCTCTTCTCTTCTCTTCTCTTCTCTTCTCTTCTCTTCTCTTCTCTTCTCTTCTCTTCTCCTTTCTCCCCTTCCCTCCTTTTCTTTTTTCCTTTCGTCTGTCTGTCTCTCTGTCTCTCTCTGTCTCTCTCTGTCTCTCTCTCTCTCTCTCTCTCTCTCTCTCTCTCTCTCTCTCTCTCTCAATTTGGTGCTACAGTATATCTGCAATTCAATGTGCTGGTTATCACCTATAAAGCTCTGCTCAGCAGAGGGACCTGTTTACTTGAGGGACTGTCTCCACAATTTTCTGCACATCTGAACAGATCAGTTGGAGTGACCATAGTCCAGGTCCCATCTGTTAAGCAATGCCATCATATGGGACCTAGGATGTGTGCCTTCTCAGTGATATGGAATAGTATCTCCCTGGAGGTTCATATCGCTCTCACCAGTCTAACTTTTTGTAAATTGCTTAAGACTGGTTGCTCTCCCGGGCTAATAAGGGTGGGTGGGTGGGTCAAACTCTCTGGCTGCTTCTTGGCAGCTTGGCTTTTTAGGTTTTAATTCCAGTTAGCTGTGTTCTGATTTTTTGTTTGTTAGTTTTATTTTATTTCTTATTAAAAATTAAATGCAAACTACCCAGGCTTGCTCTAAACCTAGGGAGCTTTGAAACTGAAATCATAAATCATAAATATTTTAGTTACACCACCACACTGGTTTTCTTTAAAAAAAAAAACTTTTTATTTTGTTTATGCAAACTTCACATCTTTGCAACACATTACACTTCTTTTACATATCCGTTGTGATTCTTTTATCTGTACATATAAGCTATAACTTTATATATATGTCCATTTATATTATTCCATACATCGTTTTTTCTTCATTCTATATATAACATTCTACATATTCTATGTGTAACAACCTTTATTACATTTGAATCGTTTTGCATTTATTTCCCATTATTTATTTGCCACAGTCTATTTTGTATTTCTATCTTTTAATCATTTTGGGGTTTTGTAGTTGTTTTTTTAATTTGTTGATCTTTCTTCCTTTCTTTTTTGCTTTTCTGCTCTCTCCCCCCCCCCCCCCGTTTCCTCTAGCCAATTATACCATAAATCCCATACAGAGTAATATTCAATTTCTCTTTTAATTCTTTTGTGAACCTATCCATCTCTGCACATTCCAATTTTTTTTATTACGTTTTCTTCTGTTGGTGTGTAATTATTTTTCCAGTTTTGTGCGAATGTAATTCTCGCTGCCATGATTATGTGTACAATTAAGTATCTAGTATTTTTTTCATAATGTCCTTTTATAATTCCTAACAGAAATAATTCCGGATTTGGTTCCATTTGGTGTGCACCACACTGGTTATCATTTTCTTGATTCTGTCTCTGATTTTTTTTTTTACATTCTTCTATTGATAGCATTACATTCTTATTCAACATAGACAAGTTCTTCAAACTGTTTGCTACTTCATCCTCCTCCAAGTGTATATTGTATGCATGTATAAATGGGGGGAAAAGACAAGAAAGGGAAATAATGTTAGAAATGCATGTCTTTGCGCTGGCTCACAGCAAAGCTATCAGCATATGATGCAGCATGGGGCTTTGTGTATCAGCTGTCTTATTGTAGAGCATTTCATTAATTAACTGGCCTCAGGTCATCCAGCTGGCTTCCTTGCCATAGGGAGAACTGGAACCTGTCTTGTCACCTTCGATCCAGCACCTTAATCATACACCATGCTGACTCTTCAAAAGGAGGAAAGTATTCTCCTATACCGGAAGAACAACAACAACAAAAAAGAGTAAAGAATGCAATATATATGAAAAGGATGGATTACATTTAATTTGTCACATAGAAACGGAGCAATCTGGGAACAAAGCTGCATACTTGGCAAAGAACAGCACTTGGATATGAGATCTAAAGAGTCTGCATTAAGATGATTTATGAGAATCTTAGACAAGTCAGAAAAGCATGAAACTAGTTCACGCTGTGGGAAATGGCAGGAAGATAATGCAGGCTTGAGACATAATGGTGGCCAGGCAAATGCAAAACTTTTTGGAATCACAAACAAACAAACAAACAAACAATTGAAGAGATAACTAGAGAAACCAGACCTTTAAAATCAGCATCTGAATTCTCTGTAAAATCAAAGGAAGCAAAACAAAAATACCGATATTTGCTTTCAATAACTACACATGGATGATGATTACAAAATGGACACGGATGCAAATATGTGCAGAAAATTGGAGCTTACAGTCACTAGTGATATATGCAATGTTCTGATTATTGAATGTGCTATTTCTTTGACAAGACTCACAAGTAACAGTTGTATATACCTTGAACTAAAATACACCAAAGAGCTTTCTAGGGATGAGCCAACTGAAAGTTTGTGATGTATGCTATATTGTTTTAACATGCATTAATTGGAGATATAGGTTAAAAGTTAAATATATATGAATATTTAGATTACTTTATGAACTTGTTTCCCTCAAAAAGGCACACTAGCAATATGACTGAAACAGAAAGTGTGCTTTATTTTTTAACTTTTCCAGAAAACTGTTCCACTAGTAATATTATTTCCAAATACTTTAAGTTGGCTGTGTTTCCATTGGAACAAAACTTAACAGAGCTTGATTTTTTGTCTTCTGTCAGGGAAAAAAAAAAAGAAATATTTTGAATGTGTTGACCATAGCAAAGAGAGGATCTCAATTTCGTGTTTTATACCAAGGCCACAAGATATGGTGCTGGCTTATGTTGATTACTAGCTGTCACCCAAATTGCAAAAAATTGTCTAAGAACATGATTATTTATTTATTTAGTCAATTAATTAATTAAACACCTTTTAAAACATTTAAATATAATTTCTCATAAGAATGATGGAGTTAAAATTCTGCTGTAACTGATTGAAAAATATAGCTGGTGCTATAATTAACAATTTTTCAATGTATTGAGGTTCCAATACGAGTGGAGTTATATTGGACAGACGGATAGGATCAGAATTTGTGAGTCTTTTGTCTAGGGTTGTTGTTGTTGTTAAGATAAAACTGGAGAAGATTTTTTTTCACTTAGGCTGACCTGGGCCCCCAGTGAAAAAAAATAAGTTAAAAAAAACTAATAAAGAGAAGATTTCTAGTCAAGCCCCACAGTAGATAAATATAATGTAATGCTTTGGGATACTTTAATCAGTGGTAGGGTGGCCATATGTCTCAGTTTAACTGGAATGCTCTCAATTTTGTACTTTACTCCTAGCATTTTGGTCGTTAAAAAAAGAACCTGGGAATTAACTCTGTAACAGTACTACCATTAGTTTCATAAAGCAGAGCTATCTGAAGCAAGCCATTGTTAAAATGATGACGCATGCATTTTGATGTCATGATGTAAACTCTGCGTCCTATTTACTTCTATGCGACATCACAATGCAAATGCAAAAGGGGTGGCGTTTACATTGCATGCAATAGCTCACATTTGCTCCTATCCATGGACACCTGTAATGCAAAGAGAAAACAGAGGTTTAACTGTTTGTCACAAGTCACAATAGACAGCCAACGGCAGAAGGAAAGTGATTAGGCCCATGACATCATCCAGTATATTATATTCACACCAAGATTGTGTAACCAGTTAAGCAGGAGATCATGGACACCAGAATTTGATGGGGAAACTCAGACCCATGATTCTGGGGGACTGGCTGAAACTGTCATCTCTTATATATTGCAGGTTCTATTTCAGTATATTTGATTTGCTGCAGATGCCGTCTTGATTTCCTCCGAATGCACATTAGACACTGCGGTAGATGGAAATTTTGCTTGGTCTCCAGTGTGGTCATTTATCCTAACTTCTGCCTGATGTGTGATAAAATTTCATGAGAATCAGACTGCAGGACAGAGCAAAGAAACCTCAGACATGGACTTTGTAAGGCCCCTCAAGCTTGATACGGTTCCCGTTAAGACCGCTGCTCTCAATAGGATTTAAACATCATTAAAATTAGGTGACTTATGACCCAAATGTCATTATTATTGGAAAAAAACCCTCTATATTTAGATAACTGGTGAAAATGTAACCCAAAGGAATGTTTTTCTTGGGCAGGATATACTCGTAGGAATAGATTTGGGTTAATGATGCATTTAACTCTATTTATATTACCTCTATGGTAACCTGGAAAATAATTTATAAACTGTAATGCTCTTGTGCATATAGTGAAGCTTTACTTTGGAGCAACAGCTTGCTTTAAAAGAGGGGAAAAGCAGAGTGTTTGACACACACACACACACACACACACACACACACTTATGGCTGCGTTCCAGGCATTGGACTTAGCTCTCACTTAGCTGTGCTTTTCATATATCAAAAAATGGATTGTGTCACTTAAAACTATGTAAGTTGCAGCAATGACTCTTGTACAGCATATGATGTTGTTCCCTTTGTATGTATTTTCTACTGATTAATGTGGTTTATCTTCCCTGCAGTTTTCTGTTGGGCTTCAAGATTTGACATGAATATAACTATTATCATTCTGATTTACTGCTTTTTAACATCATATTGAGGCCATCGGATCGGCTAGGGTTCCCTTTCCAAGACTGGAGATAGGGTGTGTGCGTGCCGGGGGGGGGGCATGAACATGGATCTCTCCTGTTACCTCCCTGTTAATTTCCATGGGTGGTATTTTCTAAGGTTAGGAAATTCTGATCTCAGCTCTCCAAAAATGAAGAGGAATAGCTAGGATGAAAATCGAAGCTTCTCTCAGCCTTCCGTTATGCCCCTGACAGGAGAAAGAAAATTAGACTTGGAATGAATAATAGGAGGGAATCAGAGGGAGGGATCCAGAGGTGGCATTCAGCAGGTTCTGACCAGTTCTGGAGAACCAGTAGCGGAAATTTTGAGTAGTTCGGAAAACAGGTAAGTACCACCTCTGACTGGCTCCACCCTATCTGATCAGGAGGAAATGGGGATTCTGCAGTAACCTTCCCCTGGAGTGGGGAGGGAATGGAGATTTTACAATATTCTTCCCCTGCCACGCCCATCAAGCAACGTCCACAGAACCAGTAGCAAAAAGTTTTGAATCCCACCACTGGAGGGAATGTGTTTCTCGATATTACTCCCAGAAGAAGACAGAAACCACCCTGTCTGTCTGTGGCTGGTGGGATTTTGGATCTCTTGGAATACTCTTAAACATTATCTTAGAACAGTGTTTCTCAAACTTGGCAACTTTAAGATGTATGAACTTCAACTCCCAGAATTCCTCAGGCAGCATTCTGTGAGTTGAAGTCCATATATCTTAAAGTTGCCGATATTGAGAAAAACTGCTTTAGAATACAGGTAGTCCTCAACTTACAACCATTCGTTTAGTACCTGTTGGAAGTTACAATGGCACTGAAAAAAGTAACTTACAACTTTTTTTCACACTGTTGCAGCATCCTCAGTGTCATATAATGACAATTTAGACCGTTGCCAACTGGCTCATATTTATGATGGTTGCATAGTCCCCGGGTCAAGTGATCCCCTTTTGCGATCTTCTGACAAGAAATAGCAATAGCAGATTTATATACCACTTCAGTGTTTTACAACCTCTCTAAGCAGTTTACACAGTCAGCCTATTGCCCCCAACAATCTGGGTCCTCATTTTACCCACTTCGGAAGGATGGAACGCTGAGTCAACCTTGAGCCTGGTGGGATTCGATCTGCCAAATTGCAGGCAGCCAGCAGTCAGCAGAAGTAGCCTGCAGTACTGCATTCTAACCACTGAGCCACCACAGTTCATTGAAAAGTCAATGGGGAAGCCAGATTCATTTAACAACTGTGTTATTAACTTAACTGCAGTAATTTATTTAACAACAGTGGCAAGAAAGATCATAAAATCTACAGGTGGCACATCCCACCCACAAGATTAGCTAAAATTAACAAAAATATATCGCCACAATGTTCGAAATGTAATGCTGCACTAGGGACCTTCTACCATATGTGGTGGGAGTGCACGAAAGCTAGGGCTTTTTGGCACCAGATAAGAAAGTATTTGGAAGAGATGCTAAATCAAAAGATGGAGTTGAAGCCAGAATTATTTCTACTAGGGATCACAAAAGAAAAACATGGCAAAGGTGGACTATATTTAATGCTGCATATTTTAACAGTGGCAAGACTGGTTTTTGAATAAAAGTGGAAAAATAAGGAGACTCCCTTGGAACAAAAAATAATAAATAAGATACTGACATGTGCAGAGATGGACAGACTGACTCTAGAACTCAAAGACAAGAGTGAGATGGAATATCACAAAATCTGGGACAAATGGGACCGATGGTTAGAAATAAGGGAAAAATCCTGGGACAGAAAAACACAGACAAGTTAAGAATTGGAAAATATGGTATTAAGAATGTGTGAAACGTAGGAATTGGATATGTATTTGAATGATTAGTAATTATATAAAAGAAAGAATCAACGGACAGGTAATCTGACTGACTACATACACCTATGCAATAAATATAAAATGCAATTGTTGTAACATCTAATCACTATATGGAAATGTTTATGCCAGAAATGTCGCACTATGTCCAATGTTTTTAATGTTTATCTAATAAAAAACTTCTTTTCATTAAAAAGATCATTTTTATTAAAAAATATTATTTAAGAAAGATCATAAAATGGGGCAGAATTCACTTAACAAGTGTGCTGCTTAGCAATGGAAATGTTGGACTAAATTGTCATCATAAGTTGAGGACTACCTGTAATTTTTCTCAAGTACAGAAATCCACTTGTATGTACTTTAGAATTTGAATATATTCAGGGAATATCCAATAAAGGAAATGCATGGCGAGTCTGAATGCTAAATCCATAATGAGAGGTAATTTGTCAGGAATAAACCATATTAATGTACAGACAACTCGTTCCCCCATCACCACCTATCCACAGATACACTCAGGCAGAAATATATCCATTAAGCACACTTTATAATGCAAATGGCCAGCCATTTTGAAACATTAGAGTAAATGGAAATGGTTGAAAAACTCTGTAGAATTTAGAGTTGATTGATAGGAGCATGTAGGAAAAGTGATCCTAACCAATATCTATTACATCTGAAAGCAATCATCATTCATTGGATTCTGCACTTAATTGCCAATCTACTTATTACAGGTAGTTTTTGACTTACAACAGTTCATTGGTGACAGTTCACAGTTACGACTGCACTGAAAAAGTGACTTATGACCATTTTTCACACTGAACAACCGTTGCAGCATCCCCATGCTCATATGATCCAAATTCATATTTATGATGGTTGCAGGGTCCCGGGGTCAAGTAGTCACCGTTTGTGATCTTCTGACAAGCACAATTAATGGGGAAGTCAGATTCACCATTACTTAACACAGACTTAACAACTGTGTTGCTAACTTAACAACTGCAATGATTCACTTAACAACTGTGACAAGAAAGCTTGTAAAATGAGTCAAAATTCACTTAGCAACTGTCTTGCAAAGCAATAGAAATTTTGGGCTCAGTTGTGGTTGTAAGGCAAGGACTATTTGTATTTCAATTTGCATATAAAATGCAGAGCTTTGGGAAAGTGTTTTTATTTGGTGTGATAAGGTGTGTGTATACAGTGAATAAAAATGTTAATAGCTCTATTTATTTGTTATTTAGTCTAAAAACATAGGTTTGTATGAAAGAAGTAAGCTTAGCGGTTTTTAAAAGTTTTATCAGTAGAATAAGAAAAAGCTCTCCAGTAACTTGCTAGCAGTTGTCAGTTGTCTCACTGCTGAATGCACACCATCTTCTGTTGAATTTAGGCCAGAAGGAGCATAGGAGGTGCTTGTAGAGCAGAGGTGTTCAGCCTTGGCAACTTAAAGACTTGTGGACATCAACTGCCAGAATGCTGGCTGGGGAACTCTAGGAGTTGGAAGTTCACAAGCCTTAAACTTGCCAAGGTTGGGCACACCTGTTTTTAGAGGGTTGAGGAGATTCCCCCCCTTCCATCTTTCCATGACTTTATCATAGTAACTAGCTGAACCCTAGGTAGTCTACAACTCCCATTAATTTTGCATCCTGGCTTTATATTAGTCAGTATGGCAGGATGAAGGAGGCAAAGCACAAAACCAGCCTGCTTTCTCAACATTCATCTCTACTTTGTCCCAATGGTGCTTTTTCAAGAGGCGATTTTTTTTCTGTGGACACAGATAAGGACATAGGTAAACATCCTATTTACCTTTTTCCTGAGGATGCAGATAAACATCCAAAGGCTTCAACAACCCTCAAAAAGGATGCAAATGACCAGCTGTCTGCAAGGAAATAAATACATATAAATTCTTCAATTCCCCACTATGCAGTCAGAGCTTCTTGGATGAGAAGCAAAACGTCTTTGAAGAGAAAAAACAAAAAAGTCCAGTTGCCTCTTGAAATCATGGGATGAGATGTTGGTCTGTCTGTCTGTCCTTCCTTCCTTCCTTCCTTCCTTCCTTCCTTCCTTCCTTCCTTCCTTCCTTCCTTCCTTCCTTCCATCCATCCATCCATCCATCCATCCATCCATCCATCCATCTCTCTGTCTCAACATCTAATTCTATAACTCATTGGTTTCTGTGTCCTGCCAGTAGCTTTCAGATTTCTAATATATTAATGAGGAAAATTATTGGTTCCCACAGCAAAGGTTCTTTTACATTATTAACTTCTTCAAACAAAACATTAGTGCATTAATGGCTGCCTTTCAGAGAAGGAATGAGGAGACTTTTTACTAAAACACATCATACTATAGAGACACCATTATCACAGCAGGACAATGCTAGAAATAGTCCCGACTTGCTCTTAAAATGAAGAGCAAAGGCACATCAAGGTAGGTAGAAAGCGCTTTGATGGATACTGGGGGGGGGGGGGGCTGTGCCATTCATTAGCAAATTACGTCCTTTTTAACTTGTTGCTCTTGAGTTGTTAGAGCTCCAGAAAATTAATAATAGGCTGGTTTCTTAGCCATCTGCTAAATATTTTATAGTGCACAAAAAATAATTCTTAGTGAGGAAATATTTAGCATGTTCCCTCTGGCTGTTGGCAATTTATAGTCTCCCTTAATTAAATTGTCTGAGGAGTATTTAATTTATAGACAGGTTTGGATCACCAAATGAAACCTTGATAGCAGGGTTTAGCTTATGCATCTTCTGACAAGGAGGGACAGGTTGCCAAATCCCTTTTGTTGTTTCTCTGAGATACGGTTGCTGCCACCACTTGTAATTTACAACAGTTAGTAAACCTCAGCCAGAACATAAGGGTCACTCCTCTAATGAAGAACACAGCTTTTCTTTTCCTTCCTTAAAAACCACGTGTGTTTACACATAATAGTGACCATTAGACAAAAAGACTAAATGATCTTCAATTCATTGTTATATATTAACAGCAAAGGGGAATCAGAGATGATCTATTTATTGTTTAAAAATATAGGTTTGACTACAGTAATTAAAATGTATCAAGCTCGGCAACTAAACTTACCATGAAGTTTAAAATTTGAGTAAATTTATAGAGCAATTCCCTGACATGGACTGGTTTTTATTTGCTGACTGCTTTCTTAAGACAAAGATAGATTCCACCTGCAATGTTTTTAAGGGGGCAAGAGAGACGCTTTGAAGGAGGGTAATTGAAACTGACCTGGGATCAGAGATCTTCCAGGTGATTTATTCCAATCTGTTGAGCATTAAGACGATTAAAGGAAAATCAGCCTAAGATGTGGAATTCAGGTAGAATGTTGGGGTCATCATCATGTCCAGCTTTTGCTAACCATTTCTGCAGGACATGTCCTTATGAGGGCAACACCATTCATTTCCAGCTCACTGCTGGAGATACGAGAGATGCCTTTAGTTGTTCCAGCCTGGAAATGGTACTTTTCTTCTCCTAACCCACTAATTGACACGTCAGTTGTCTTGAGATTAAGCATGGAGATGGTGTGGTCAGGGAAAGTGGTCGGCTCAGCTCCAATTAGCTCTGTAAATCTGCTGAGGAAACATCCTGTCTTCATCTGGTGGCTAGGTTTCTATGCCTCCAAGGGCCTTTCTGCTATCCAGCAAGATTCCCAGATCTGTCACAGATATCTCAGTTAGGAATCCTGATATTTGGAGTTGGCGGCATAATCAGTGGTAGGATTCAAAATATTTTACTACTGGTTCTGTGGGCGTGGCTTGGTGTGGTTGGTGGACATAGCAGGGGAAGGATACTGTAAAATCCTCATTCCCTCCCCACCCCACTAACTTCTTTCCAGCTCTGTTCTCCTGCGCAGAGCAACAAAAGAAGACCTAGCCGATCAGCTGGGACTCGGGAGGCAGCAAATAGATTGAGGGTGGGGCCAGCCAGAGTTGGCATTTGCTGGTTCCTAGAAATTTTGAAATTTCAGCTACCAGTTCGCCAGAACTGGTCAGAACTGGCGGAATACTACCTCTGGCATCGATGTGTATTGGTGATGTAGCACAATACACAAATATATACCGTATTTTTTGGAGTATAAGAGGCACCTTTTTTCCTCAAAAAAGAGGCTGAAAATCTGGGTGTGTCATACATTGAATACAGCATTTCTTTGCCTCCCGAAGCCCCGCCCCTTCACCAAAATGGCCGTGCATACCCTTATGGAGGCTTTCAGAGAGCTCCTGGGGGCCGGGGAGGGCAGAAATGAGCAAGAAATTGGCCATTTTTTGCCTCCCCTGTCCCCAGCATAAGCCTCCATAAGGCTATGCATGCAATTCTTTTGACAAAAAACAGGCTGTATTTTGCTCGTTTTGGGGCCCCCCACCCTGCCAGGAGCACTCTGCAAGGCTCCCCCCTCCAAGGCTATTCATGCCTTTTTTGGGGAAAAAATGGGCCTGTTTTTGAGAAAAACAGGTCATTTTGGGGAGGCTTGCAGAGTGCAAAAACTTTTTTTCCTTTCAGAAAGCTCTTTAGTTTGAGTGATTGATGAAACTTATATTGATCAAGTACTGTGCCAGCAGAAACAAAGTCTTGGGTGCTGCAGATTGTCAGTTATTTCCTTCTCCAGCACATGGATAAATACACCTGGAAACATCTACCTACCTACCCTCTCTCTCTCCCTACCTACCTGCTGTATTCTCTCTCTCTCTCTCTCTCTCTCTCTCTCTCTCTCTCTCTCTCTCTCTCTCTCTCTCTCTCTCTCTCTCTCTCTCTCTCTCTCTCTCTCTCTCCCCTCTCTCCCTCTATCTACCTACCTACCTACCTACTCACTCTCTCTTCCTCCCTCCCTATCTACTGCATTTCTCTCTCTTTCTCTCTCTGAAATGAAGGGATAAGAGGAAGAAAGAATAGGCTCTTTGCCTTACGAAAACCATATTTTCTTTGGCATCAGCAGAGGAAAGAAAGACCCAGGATCACAATGGTCCTGAGAAGTTTCTGGTTCTGAATCTTCTACTTTGTATTTCAAATCAGCTTTTCTGGTTGCTCAGGAAGAGTTCTGGGGAGAGATGTTTGGTATATTGTTCTAGTTTTTGAGGTAAAATTATTACAGGAACAGAATACAATATTAAAGTAGCTATTTGCATGGGAAATAGCTTTTCTTGTCAGCTGGAAGGTGTGTTTAATTCCTTAGATTGAATATTCTTAATGCTATATTCTGGGAGAAGAATGGAGGCGAGGCCTGAGTGACTTCTAACAGCTCTTTATTCAATACTGCCTGTGAGGCAACTGTTGTTTCCTGGCTGACACAGCTCCTTTTATAGGGAATCTGATCAGCTCACAACCAATCAGGAGAGAGTAAGCTTCCTCTCCAACAGAGGAGCAGACTGAGAACTTCAATAGACAACTATATGCAATACATAACACTTAGCTATGATGATTAAGATAAGATCCACTCTGATTCGGAGGTCAAGGTGTAGGAACACCATGAATTCTAGTCCTGTCTCATGCATGAAGACCAGCTTGATGATTTTGGCCCAGTCCCTCTGTCTCAATCCTAGGAAAACTGGGGTTCTTGATAGCTTCCTGAGTGGTAAAGGCAAACCACTTCCAAAAATATTGCGAAGAAAACTTCATGGATTTGTTCAGGTAGTTATCAGGAGCCAGGACTGACTTGAAGACCACACATACAATAAAAATAAAATAAAAACACCTCTCCCAGCCTTAACACTATTCCATCCAATCTTAAATGCAATAGATCAAGTGTCAGCCCTCAAAAGTAGACGAGACTAAGATCAGTTTAGCAACTGATTTGCATTTACAACTGGCTGCAGTGTCCTGTGGTCACGTGATCATAATTTGTGGTGCTTTTGCCAGTTACTGGCCAAATTTGCCAACAATAAAGTGGGTTTGCACCTATGACCACATTATTCAACTTATGAACATGATGACTTGAGTTATGACTGTGGTTAAAAATGGCCATATAATTGGGTCCAGGCACTCAATACCACATCAATTTATGATGGAAATTATGGTGCCAACTATGATTGAGAGTCAAGGACTACCTGTGATGTTATTATAAAGTTATACCGGTAATAGAAACTTGCATGCCTGAATGTGCTTTCCCCATCTCTCCCTTTATCTTTGTGAGAACTAGGGAGGGGCTTATCTCAACATTTTCTCCAGTTGCAATTCAGTTTTTTTATTTGATGGTTGTCTTGGTAGCAGCTCTTTCTGCTGTCCCTCAAAGTCATTTCCTCTTCCCACTACACATAATTCCTTTTATTGCTACTGATTTTCTGAATGTTTCAGTCACGGGTGGGATCCTACCTGTTTAACAACCGGTTCGCTGAGTCTGCGCTTTGTGCACGTGCACAGTTTACAAAGAAATTACTTTCCGCATTACTGCTGGGGAGGAAAACAGCTGTGGTGCAGTAATCCACTCTGCCACGCCTATCAGCTGGGCTTCAGAAAAGGGAATATAGGTGAGTATAGCGCAGGGGCAGGCGGATGGGCCCAGCTGAAAGTTGGAGTGAACTAGTTCGCTCCTAGCTGATAGTCGGAGCTACCGGTTCTCCCAAACTGGTCTGAACCAGTAGAATCCCACCCCTGCATTTCAGCCATTTTAAGACTTACTTCAGAAATATTATCTAAGAAGCGACAGGTTCCCAAGCAGAAAAATGGCAAAGTTAGCTGAGTACTGGAATTCCAGTACTGGAACTGGAATTCCCTCCTCAGCTATTTGGGCATATGGTGGCTACACCGCACACCTTGGGCCTGGTCTGGATGCTTCTGTCCTGGCATCACCAAACATCTTCTGAGGGACTGTGACACTGTTCTTTGTAAGGACTTTCTGCCCTGTCCTGCTGAAGACTGAGCAGAACAGTAGCATGCCTTAGAGAAATACAAATAAAAGTCAATTAACTGGAGTAAACTAGTGGGATTACACCTCTGGCCTATGCTCTTCTTCTGGTTAGACCTCATCTAGACATCTCCTGACGTTGGCTCTGCTGTCGCTTTAAAATTCCCCACAATTTCCCAGTGGTGTCTGCTCTGTTCAGTCATCTCAGCAATGTTCTTTCAAAGTTCAAAGCTTATTTTCTCCCAACTGTTGAGTTGTGTTACCGGCTGACTGTGCTCCATGCCAGCTGCCAATCAAAGCCTCCTTCCCATGGCAACCGCAACAAAAGCAGCCACCGTTGATTTAAAGTAATATACAACAATAAGACCAGGCTTTGTTAAAGTATAGCTCAACGCAGAATATACAAATAATACAAAAGGACGGTAGAGCATTAACATATTGTCACGAGGAAACTGGAATTATCTATCAGTAGCTATAAAGGAGATAATATAATGACCTACTTTTCAGAGATACTTAACAGTTATTTTATGAATGATTTTTAAAATCATATTCTACTTTGGGATCTACTGATATAATATAAGCCATGAGTATTTCAATAAATAACTAAAACACCCTTTCAGTACTTGAAAGTGGATACAAGAAAATTGGATCAGTGTTTCTCTGCTTAAAAATTTATTACAGTATTAGGAGAGTAACTTAAGGCCACTTCTAGATGTGTTTTTCTATTTTCAATCCATTTGTGTCCACTGGAAAATTAGCTGGACTTTTGATAATTTTCAGCTGTATTTGGATGTTGTAACACTATGAGTTCAGGTTGCTTTAATATTTAGCAATGTATGGAGCCCTACACAATGACCCAATAAATATGAGTCATTCCTGGCCTGTAGCTGGGTGTAGAGAAGTGATTACCTACTTACTTACTTACTTACTTACTTACTTACTTACTTACTTACTTACTTACTTACTTACTTACTTACTTACTTACTTACTTACTTTATTTATTTATTTATTTATTTATTTATTTATTTATTTATTTATTTATTTATTTATTTATTTATTTATTTATTTATTTATTTATTTATTTATTTATTTATTTATTTATTTATTTATTTATTTATTTATTTATTTATTGAGCGCTTATAGACTGCCCCCTCTCCCGAAAGGGACTCGGGGCGGTGTACAGTCCATATCTGAAATACAACATATAAACAATTAAAATTATTAAATAGATAAATAGATACGAAGGAGGATAAAAAGGTATAAAGAACTGTACAGCTGAGTAAATAATTTAAAACCCCAACAAATATCCCATAAAATTAGATTTAAAAAACAATTCCCCTAAAATACCAGATTAAAAATATGTTTGCCAGGAGGTAGCAGTTATGATTATGCCAGGCCAGCCAATCGGAACAGGTGTGTCTTCAATTTTTGTCGGAAGGAGCGGAAGTCGGTGGTGGTTCTAATGTCGGGGGGGAGGTCATTTCAGAGGGTTGGGCCCATCACAGAGAAGGCCCTACTCCTTGGCGCCGCCCTTTGGCATTGCCTAGTGCAGTGGTCGGCAAGCCACGGCTCGCGAGCCAAATGCGGCTCTTTACACATTTTAATGCGGCTCTTCAGTGTGCCGGGCGCCCGCTCCGCTCCCTCCTCTCGGGCTTCGGAGGGAAGCTTCTGCAAAAGCCGAGTGACAAGTCTCCCAGGCTGTAATTTGCCGAGCTGTACGCGCGCACCTGTTTTCCACGGCGTGGAGCAGACAGACAGAGAGAGGAACAGAGAGAGGGAGTGAGAAAGGGAATCAGAGAGAGACTGACAGAGCTGTACGCGCGCGCCTGTTTTCCACAGCGTGGAGCAGCGGCGAGATTCTGCGCGGCGAGCGATGATTCCGGGGGCCATCAGTGGGGGGGCAGGGTCTCCCCTCGCGTTCCTCATCTTCCCGGATGGCCCCTGGAATCATCGCTCGCCACGCAGAATCTCGCCGCTGCTCCACGCCGTGGAAAACAAGCGCGTGCGCACAGCTCGGAAAATTACAGCCTGGGAGACTTGTCACTCGGCTTTTGCAGAAGCTTCCCTCCGAAGCCCGAGAGGAGGGAGGGGAGCCGCGCTTCGGAGGGAAGCTTCTGCAAAAGCCGAGTGAGAAGTCTCCCAGGCTGTAATTTTCCGAGCTGTGCGCACGCGCTTGTTTTCCACGGCGTGGAGCAGCGGCGAGATTCTGCGTGGCGAGCGATGATTCCAGGGGCCATCCGGGAAGATGAGGAACGCGAGGGGAGACCCTGCCCCCCCACTGATGGCCCCCGGAATCATCGCTCGCCGCGCAGAATCTCGCCGCTGCTCCACGCTGTGGAAAACAGGCGCGCGCGTACAGCTCTGTCAGTCTCTCTCTGATTCCCTCTCTCACTCCCTCTCTCTGTTCCTCTCTCTGTCCGTCTGTCTCGCTCACACACACACACACACACTGTGGTCACCTTGTTGAGTGCTCCAATCACATTTGAAACACTCAACAACTGGCCTGCATTTATGGTATTTTGCAGCATAAATGCAGGCCAGTTGTTGAGTGTTTCAAATGTGACTGGAACACTCAACAAGGTGACCACAGTGTGTGTGTGTGTGTGTGTGTGTGTGTGAATGAGACAGACAGACAGAGAGAGGAACAGAGAGAGGGAGTGAGTGAGGGAATCAGAGAGAGACTGACACACACACACACACACACACACAGACAGAGAGGGGGAGGGAGGGAGAAAAAGATAGACAGACAGAGAGAGAGACACACACAGAGTGAGTGATTAAGTGAATGAGTGAGAGACAGACACATCCACATACACAGAGTGACAGAGAGAGAGGAAGGGAGGGGAGAGAGACAGAGGGAGAGACAGACACACACACACACACACACAGAGTGAGTGAGAGACAGACAGACCCCCCCACACACAGAGTGACAGAGATGGGGGAAGGAGGAGAGAGAGACAGAGATACAGAGACAGACAGACAAATAGACACCCAGAGAAAATGACAGAGGGAGACAGAGAGGGAGGGAGGGAGGGAGAGAGAGTCAAAGAGCCAGAGAGAGAGAGAGAAAGAAAAAGAAAAAAAGAAAGTGGGAGAGAGAGATGAAATGAAAAACAATAACATACAAACCTGACTTACTCAAACTATCCAAGGAAATGCAAGGCCAATGTTCACATTAGTGGTTGTGACTTTGTCAGTCATTGTCAGGATGTAATTTTCTCTACATTGTAAGGCAAATTTTACGGAATTTAACGTTATCGATAAATAATATCGTTCTAAAGTTTTTGTTTTATTAGTTGTGTTATTTGTATCCTCCTGACCTATGTGGATACTTGCATGCAGAATATTCTCAATAAAAACTTATTGAAACTAAAAACAGTGTACCATCCTATGTATTTTCGGTTTTAAAAATGCGGCTCTCAAAATAAATTTCAATCGTGGTTTTGGCGAGATTTGGCTCAGTTGAAAAAAAAGGTTGCCCACCACTGGCCTAGTGGACGGCACTAGGAGAAGTCCCTCTCTGTGAGAGCGGATTGGCCGCAGGGATGTGTGTGGAGAGATGCGATCCCGCAGGTAGCTAGGCCCTGTGCCATGGAGCGCTTTAAAGATGGTGATCAAAACCTTGAAACGCACCCGAAAAACCACAGGCAGCCAGTGCAGCTCGCGCAGGAGTGGTGTTACGTGGGAGTACCTTGTACTCACCAAGACAGCCCGCGCGGCTGCGTTCTGGACTAGCTGCAGTCTTCAGGCGCGTCCCAAGGGAAGCCCCATGTAGAGAGCATTGCAGTAGTCCAGGCGAGACGTCACCAGTGCATGAGTGACCGTGCGTAGGGCATCCCGGTCCAGAAGGGGGCGCAATTGGCGCACCAGGCGAACCTGGTGGAACGCCCCCCTTGCCACGTCCATTGACAGCCTGGCATCTAGGAGGACGCCCAAATTGCGCGCCCGTTCCACAGGGGGCAATTGTTCGCCCCCTATGGCCAGCGATGGAGTCAGTTGGCTGAACCGAGGCGCCGGTAGCCACAGCCACTCAGTCTTGGAGGGGTTGAGTTTGAGTCTGTTGTCCCCCATCCAGACCCCGACGGCTTCCAAACACCGGGACATCACTTCGACAGCCTCGTTGGGGTGGTTTGGGGTTGAGATGTACAGCTGAGTATCATCAGCGTACAGATGATACTCAACCCCAAAACCACGGATGATCTCCCCCAGTGGCTTCACATATGCGTTGAACAGGAGGGGCGAGAGGACCGACCCCTGCGGCACCCCACAAGTGAGTGGCCTCAGGGTCGACCCCTGCCCCCCTGTCAACACACATTGCGTCCGGTCGGAGAGGTAGGAGCCAAACCACCGCAAAACGGTGCCTCCGACTCCCATCCCCTCCAACCGGCGCAATAGGATACCATGGTCGATGGTATCAAAAGCCACCGAGAGGTCTAATAGGACCAGGATAGATGAACAACCTCTATCTCTGGCCCTCCAGAGATCATCAACCAACGCGACCAAGGCTGTCTCTGTGCTGTGCCCGGGTCGGAAGCCGGACTGGCGTGGGTCTAGATATTCGGATTCGTCAAGGTGTCGCGGAAATTGCTGTGCCACCACATTCTCAACAACCTTCGCTAG